>NW_005875233.1:0-6781 GCF_000147115.1 Myotis lucifugus | reverse complement strand
CACGCACCTCGCAGAGAGAGTATAGAGAGGTGGGTGTACGCTTTAGCCAGTTTCCCCAATGGCTACATCTTATGTATCTTCAGTACAAGATCCAAATTAGGAATCTGGGTCGGTACAGTGCATGCATATGGCGTGATGGCGTTATAGCTTTATGTAGATGTGTGTCATAACCACTGCACTCAAGAGACAGGAGTAGTGCGTCTCCTCCAAGACCTAAATTTTTTTGTCCAAGTTCCAGTTTTTTTTGCATTCTTCCCGCAGCTCTGACCCCCAAGAACCACTAATTTGTTTTTCATCTCTATAATTTTGTCATTTCGAGAATGTAATAATATAAGTGGAATCACATGCTATGTGACCACCTTCCTCTGACAGTTTCATGGAAAGTTCCTGCTCCCCCTTTTTTAAACTCTGATTGTCTTCTACATTTCACCCATGTGCTGCTATTTTTAGCTCTGACATTTTATAATTTTAGTCAAAGAATTAAGTGCAAAAATGTAAAGTGACCTAGTCACTTTGCTAATTGCTCGGGAAATTTGGAGGATTTTTTTTTTTTTTTTTTTTTTACAAAGAGCTCACTTTAAATGTATACATTGCTACTGAATTTCATTTGTCTGAAGGGGTGGAATATATCTTACTAGAGGCCCGGTGCATGAAAATTCGTGCACTGGTGGGGGTCCCTCAGCCCAGCCTGCCCCCCTCACAGTCCGGGAGCCCTCAGGGATGTCCTACTGATGGCTTAAGCCTGCTCCTGCTGGGGCTCAAGGCTGCCTGAGCCCATGGCTTCCTGAGCCCTGGGCCTCACAGCCGCTGTGGCTTTGTCCGGATGGACATCCAGAAGACGTCTGCCCTAATTAGCATATTACCCTTTTATTAGTTTAGATTTTCAAGAGCATGCTTCACTTATGACCATATCTTCAGCACCTACTATAGTGTTTGGCATGTAGCAGGTCTTTAATACATTTTGCAGGGAGGATGAGTGAGTGAAAGGTCGATGCCTTGTGAGGTTCTGTATCTCTGTGAGTGGACAGCTTGTGCTGACTGACCATCAGAAGGAAAACAAAGTTGATGAAAATGCTACTGATGACTACCACCTGTTTACTTTGTGATTGCTTCGTCCCCGTGCTTCAGGTGCATGCAGTGTCTCCCCATCTAGGGAGAGGCAGAGGCTCTCTCATTTGTGGCTCAGGGACCCCTCCCTCCCTGGTGAAGCACAGGGACCTGAAGTGAGGGTCGTTTCACTCATTTGTCATGGAGCATCATTGAAAGCTTTCCATTGGTGAATGATATGACAAGGATAGTGCTTTACTGAAAGCTAATCAACTGGAGAGAAACATCTAGGAGGAAAGACTACACGTGAACAGGCAAGTGTCAACAAGAGCTTGAAAATAGCTAGACGCAGCGGTTCTCAACCTGTGGGTCGCGACCCCTTTGGCAGTCCAACGACCCTTTCACAGGGGTCGCCTAAGACCATCCTGCATATCAGATATTTACATGACGATTCGTAACAGTAGCAACATTACAGTTATGAAGTAGCAACGAAAATAATTTTATGGTTGGGTCACAACATGAGGAACTGTATTTAAAGGGCCAGAAGGTTGAAAACCACTGAGCTAGAGGATAAAAATGGAAATTGTTCTCAATACAAGTGAATTTTGTATTTGTATCATGCCCTTCCTTTATAAAATGCTATTGCATTAATATATTAAATATTCATAATGACTAAGTGAATCAGACTAGATTTTAAAGTTGGGAAAACAAAGGATGAGGGCATGTGACTTAATCAAGGGCTTTTGCAGGCTGGGGCTAGAGTACAGGTGGATGAGTTTTATTTCTGTGATTAAAGCTTGGCCAGTGAGCTCACCAGTAAGGGTATTCTGTGTTGGCCACTGCAGGAGTGGGGCCAGGTGCCTTGGGCAGAGGCTAAAGCATATAGAATTAGAATGTTCCTGAAACGAAGAATAGAGGCCTTTTATTCAGTGATATCTTTGACCCCTAAAGCATAGAGAACATTAAAGATATCCAAGTAAAATAATCAGATAGCATTTCTCAAGTTACCACAAGCTTGATCCTATGCCTTATTATACATGGAGCCAGATGAACAGGCACGATCCTTAATGCTATGCAAATTGGCAAATGGCTCTACGGAAATATGATAAGATATATTTTGAAAGCTCAGCTATACAGATTTGTCAATTGAAAATATGCTCAGAGTATGTAACGCATAAAAACTCCTCGTTTCAATTTGTGCCCTATCTCTGTTAATAACAGTGTCTACTAAGACCCTCTTACAAAAGGCTAAGATGTTAATTTAACAAAATGATTCCAATTGACCCATATGAGACATTTTTCTGTCTGTTACATGAATGCTGGCACCATAATAGATGTCTTAATTTAATGAACATATTATACTAATTGAAATAAAGACCTAGGGGTGTAGAAGTAGCAGATTAAGATTTGCTAGTCATCACCTTGACTATTATAGAATTAAGGGCAAGCCAGTCATTCAAAAAGGAAAAAATAGCAATTTATGAGAAACCAATGACAAACAAATTGATCAGAAAATAATTTTATGCAGAAATGAAAAACTTTAAACAATTAAACACCATTGAAATAAAAAGTTCAATAACGGTGGTTAAATATATTAATACTAGAAAGACTAATGTAGACCGGAAAGCCTAAAACACTGGATAAATATAACAAACAATCTTTAATAATAAAAGGGTAATATGCTAATTAGATCAGACGTCATTCCGGACATCATTCTGGACATCCTTCTGGACTAAGCTGGGGCTAGAGGGAAGCCCGGGTCCTGAGTGCCAGAGGGAAGCTGGTGCCAGCAGCTGGGGGAAGGAAGACCTACTCTTGCACGAATTTCGTGCATCAAGCCTCTAGTATAATAATAATTATAAATATGAAAATTCAAAATACAGAAAGGAATGCATATGATAAAGAGAGCCGATCTGGTTTAAGTCAGAGAAGGACTCCCAAAGAAGGAACGATATTTAGGCAGGGATCTGAAGGGTGAGGAGGGTGAACTATGTAAGGCGAGTGGAGAATGTTGAGAACATTACAGGCACAGAGAACTGGATCCATGGCAAGAAGGAGCTTGCTGTTCTTAGGAACCTGAAAGAAATTCACTGTATTGAAACCTAGGGAATGAAGAAGCAGAATGTGCACGTGAACTTGAGCGAAAGGAAGGGACCAAAAAATGTGGAACCTCCAAGGAGACAGCCTAGGAGGACACCCGGAAATGCAGCAATGAGTACACACCAAAGGGTATTAAACATGGATGCGGCATTGCCAGACTTGCTTTGAAAAGACTGTGCTATGAGATGAAGAATAGATGAGAAAAGGGGCAAGAATGGATGTCCTCAGAGCAGTTAGAAGACTCTTCGGAGTCTAGGGAAGGTGATGGATCAGGGAGGTACTGGAGGAAGTACAAAGTAGTGGACAGATATGAAAAATCAACTTGATAACTGGATGCTATGGAATGTGGGAGAGGGAAATAGAATTTGGTATTTAATGCTCTGGCTTATGCAAAACCAGGTAGACAATGGTAAGGAATATTGAGATGGGACAAAGGAAGAGAGTAGATTTCAGGGCAGCTGGGAGACTGGGGAGAGAGTGAGATTTGAGTTCAGTTTTGAATGTAGTTTTGACAAGGCTACCACCTTGTCTAATTCCGGAAGGTGTCATTCACATAGAATTCAATATAGACGTTGCCCCCTGGAATGATCATTGCAGTGCTGCTGTTTCAAGCATTCAAGTGGAAATGGTGAATAGACATATGGGTCTGGTTTTTCAAGGAAGGATCAGGGCTGAAAATGCTTTATTTTATTGAATCTAAGATGCCACTAATTAAAAATGCAGCATTATTTTATATGCCACCAAGAAGGAGGAAATTATAGCCACCAACTACTATGACATGCCATCAACTGCATTAAAGATGTTAAGATGTGGAAAAGTGAGCATCTTGTAATTGATAACAAAAAGTAAGCATCTTGTAATTGACACAGGCAGATGAATGGTTTTAATTGTATGCATGGATGAAATGCCTAGGGAGAGAGTGTTGAGGGAGAGGAAAAGGTAGCCTAATAAGCAGTGTGAAGGAAATACATTTATGGCCAGGATGGGGGAGGATGATTCAAGAGAGTCTAAGAAGAAAGATTACTGGGAAGATACAGAAGTCAGAAAAGAAGACACCAGAAAGAGAAAGAGATATTAAGAAGAAGATAAACTGTGTTAACTGCTACCAAAATACCCATGGAATTTATCAAAATGGAAACATTGGTGACCTGGGAGAGTGCTATTTGGTTGAGTGGTGGGGACAGAATTCATATTGGAGTGGGTGAAGAGTGAGAGGGAGGTTGGAAAATAAAATCAGTGGGTGAAGATAATGTTTTCAAGAAGGTTGGCTGTGAAGGGTAGCAAGGAGAGAGACATAGGAGTCATTGGGCAAAGAGAGCTTGAATGAAACTTCTTTGTAAGATGAAAGAGATGTGGGCATGTTTCAAAGTCAATGGGAAAGGTTGAATATGCTAGAGGGGGAAAATATAGCTAATGGTATAAATGAATGAGACGATGGGGAAAGGCAGAATCCAGCACAGGTGGATGGATTGGTCTTTGATACCTGTAGCTACCACAGACACAAAGAATGGAGGGAAGTAGAGAAGATCCACCAGATCTGGGTTTTGCTAACTGTGTGTAAGAAAAGATGAAGAGAGAAATAATTTTATGGTTCAGGGAAGAATGTTACTAAAATTATGGCTCCTGGAGTCTAAGCTGAAGGTCAAAGGGATAAAAAGGCAGGTCAGATGGGCTGAGAGATGTTAGAGGTGTTGATGGTCAGGACTCGTACTGTATCAATTTATCTTTCTTCTCTTGTACATTCAGCCTGCTTCAAGCAGATGGGTTTTCTCACTGGCTTTGAAACATACATCTGTCCAGCCTTAAAAGGATCTCATAAATGCAGTGTAGCTAGGAGTCTAGAACAGCCGTGGGCAAACTACGGCCCGTTTGAAATGAATAAAACTAAAAAAAAAAAGACTGTACCCTTTTATGTAATGATGTTTACTTTGAATTTATATTAGTTCACACAAACACTCCATCCATGCTTTTGTTCCTGGCTTTGAAACATACATCTGTCCATTGTGGCCCTCGAGTCAAAAAGTTTGCCCACCCCTGGTCTAGAATAATACATCATTGTGGAAAGCTAGGAGCCTTGGTTTGCTGATTTCATAGGAAGAGCAGCTCTGAGTGGATAGAATATGTCCATCGTTCTAGGTGAGTTACGTGAAAGAGAAAGAAAGTCTTAGAGGAAGGAGAAAGTCTCCAGAGATGAGAGGGTTGGGGAGAAACAAATCCCTTGATGTAACTGTTGATGCCACAAAGATCAAGTAACATGGCAGGACTGGGATGGCTGCGAACAGGAACTTGGCGGCGAGGGACAGTGGGCATAGCTAAATAGCAGGAGCTGCAAAGGGGTGAGTTTCATTTTTATTTTAGGAAAATCATTTCGGTTTCAGTGTTTACCAATGTAGAGGATATGGTGTGTGTGAAATAAATGACCTAGGAAGGAAAAGACGGGAGGAAAGACAGAGAGAAAATGTAGGGGAATCTTGGCCTGACAAATTTTACTCAGAAAGGGACATTATCTCTCCCCTTCTCGCCTCATTTAATACCGGAGCTTCTCCTGCAGCCACAGGATGGAACCAGTCCCCTGAAGATTTGTCTTGTCACTTGAAAACGGTCAGGTTAAGAATGCCGGATCGTTACCTGTGCTCCAAGGGGCCTTTGGAGTCATCCTTCCTTCCGCACTGGAGCCCTGGTTGAGCGGCCTGCTCCTATGTGAGCCTGGAAGACCCCTCTGCTCGCCTCTGCTAAGGCTTCTTGTGAACTCGAAGGAAAGTAGCACTGTTTTTGAACCCTCCTGGGTCCTGCTCAGCCTTCCAGCTACACTGAGGGGAAGCAGAAACAAGTGGAGGAAGTGAATTTTGCCTCTTATGTGGTCTTCCCAGCCTTCTATACCAGACTCTTTGTGAGCCCTTGAGAGCTGTAATTGACCTCTGATACAGAGTTAGTGTTTTGTGCTGTTGAAGGATGGAAAAAATGGTAGAGACCTGAATGGATGGGGATCACCTTGAACTTCCCTGAAGAGGTAGAGGGTCACCAAAAACAAAAAAGAAATTTTCAGTCAATTATATTTATGGTTATTAATGGGAGAAACAGATTTTATAAGAATCCTTACTGTTTATTCCTTAACATAAGATATAAAGTTTGGCTTAGATTTAAGTTGGATGAATTATTTAGTTAACTAGAGGCCTGGTGCATGAAATTCCTACACGGGTAGGGTCCCTAGGCGTGGCTGGCGATCAGGGCCAATCTGTGGGGCAACCAGTGGGGGCCCTGCTGGCACCACCTTGGCTGGCCTGGGGCCTGCAGGCTGGGGGCAGCTCCTGTGTTGAGCATCTGCCCCCTGGTGGTCAATGCGTGTCATAGCCACCGGCCGTTCCACCGGTCATTCTGCTGTTCGGTTGATTTGCATATTAGGCTTTTATTATATAGGACTCTAGCTTCAGCAGCAGCCCCCACATATCATTAGGGCACCTTGAAATGGATAGGCTGCATTTAATGGGAAAGTCATAGGTCTCTCCCTGAGATAATGCTTGTAGTTCATTTTGGCTGCATTTCCCATTAAGATGAAAACAATTTAATGTTTATGCCACCACAGCAGAAAGTCAAGTGCGACTGTCATTTCATAATACTAGGCTAGTTCATGCTT
>NW_005875232.1:0-12768 GCF_000147115.1 Myotis lucifugus | reverse complement strand
AGCAACAAAAGCCCAGGGCCAGACGGCTTCACAGGGGAGTTTTACCAAACATTCAAGGAAGAACTAAAACCTACCCTCCTCAGACTACTACAAAAAATTCAAGAGGAAGGAATGCTTCCAAGCTCATTCTATGAAGCCAGCATCACCCTAATACCAAAACCAGGTAAAGACATCACAATGAAAGAGAATTACAGGCCAATATCCCTCATGAACATAGATGCCAAAATCCTCAACAAAATCTTAGCAAATCGGATCCAGCAGTACATCAGAAGGATCATACACCATGACCAAGTAGGATTTATCCCAGGGATGCAAGGATGGTACAACATCCGTAAATCAATAAATGTGATACATCACATAAACAAATTGAAAGAAAAAAACCACATGGTCATATCAATTGATGCAGAAAAAGCATTCGACAAAATCCAACACCCATTTTTGATAAAAACTCTCAGAAAGGTGGGAATAGAAGGATCATACCTCAACATAATAAAAGCCATATATGACAGGCCCACAGCCAACATCATACTCAATGGACAAAAACTAACACCATTTCCCCTAAGAACAGGAACAAGACAGGGATGCCCACTCTCACCACTCCTGTTCAACATAGTACTGGAAGTATTAGCCATTGCAATTAGGCAAGAAGAAGAAATAAAAGGCATCCAAATTGGAAAAGAGGAAGTAAAACTGTCCTTATTTGCAGATGACATGATATTATACATACAAAACCCTAGAGACTCCATCAAAAAGCTACTAGACTTAATACATGAATTTGGCAATGTAGCAGGATACAAAATTAACCCCAAGAAATCTGAGGCATTTCTATACACCAATAGTGAACTTTCAGAAAGAGAGATTAGAAAAACAATCCCATTTACCATCGCACCAAAAAAATTAAGATACCTAGGAATAAACTTAACTAAAGAGGTTAAAGACCTCTACTCAGAAAACTACAGGACGTTGAAAAAAGAGATAGAGGAAGACATAAACAGATGGAAGAACATACCATGTTCTTGGATTGGTAGAATCAACATCATTAAAATGTCTATACTACCCAAAGCAATCTATACATTCAACGCACTCCCCATTAAAATACCAATGGCCTTCTTCAAAGATCTAGAACGAACTCTCCAAAAATTCATCTGGAATAAAAAAAGACCCCGAATAGCTGCAACGATCCTGAGAAAGAACAAAGTAGGCGGGATCTCAATGCCAGATATCAAGCTGTATTACAAAGCCACTGTTCTCAAAACTGCCTGGTACTGGCACAAGAACAGACATATAGATCAGTGGAATAGAATAGAGAGTCCAGAAATTAGCCCGAACCAATATGCTCAATTAATTTTTGACAAAGGAGGCATGAACATACAATGGAGCCAAGATAGTCTCTTCAATAAATGGTGTTGGGAAAATTGGACAGATATATGCAAGAAAATGAAACTAGACCACCAACTTACACCATACACAAGAATAAACTCAAAATGGATAAAGGACTTAAATGTACGACAGGAAACCATAAAAATTCTAGAAGAATACAAAGGCAACAAAATCTCAGACATATGCCAAAACAATTTCTTCACTGATACAGCTCCTAGGGCAGTTGAAACTAAAGAGAAACTGAACAAATGGGACTACATCAAAATAAAAAGCTTCTGCACAGCAAAAGAAACCATCAACAAAACAACAAGAAAACCCACCTTGTGGGAAAACATATTTGCCAACGTCATATCTGATAAGGGCTTAATCTCCAAAATTTATAGGGAACTCATACAACTTAACAAAAAGAAGATAAACATTCCCAATCAAAAATGGGCAAAGGATCTAAATAGACACCTTTCAAAGAGGACATTCAGAAAGCCAAGAGACATATGAAAACATGCTCAAAGTCACTAATCATCCGAGAGATGCAAATCAAAACAACAATGAGGTACCATCTCACACCTGTCAGAATGGCCATCATCAACAAATCAACAAACGACAAGTGCTGGAGAGGATGTGGAGAAAAAGGAACACTTGTGCACTGCTGGTGGGAATGCAGACTGGTGCAACCACTATGGAAGGCAGTATGGAGGTTCCTCAAAAAATTGGAAATGGAACTCCCATTTGACCCTGTGATCCCACTTCTAGGAATATATCCCAAGAAACCAGAAACACCAATCAGAAAGGATATATGCACCCAGATGTTCATAGCAGCACAATTCACCATAGCTAAGATCTGGAAACAGCCTAAGTGCCCATCAGTAGATGAATGGATTAGAAAACTGTGGTACATCTACACGATGGAATACTATGCTGCTGTTAAAAAGAAGGAACTCTTACCATTTGCAACAGCATGGATGGAACTGGAGAGCATTATGCTAAGTGAAATAAGCCAGTCAATGAAGGAAAAACACCACATGATCTCACTCATTCATGGATAATAAAGACCATTACAAACTTTCGAACAATAATAAATACAGTGGCAGAGCTGCCTCAAACTGATTGTCGAACTGCAGTGGGAAGGCCAGGGAGGGTTGGGGGACAGGAGGGAGGGGAGTAAGAGATCAACCGAAGGACTTGTATGCATCCATATAACCATAACTAATGGACATAAGACACTGGGGGGTAAGGGAGGGCAGGGGCTTGTCAAGGGTGGGGGGGGGGGAAGGACACTTATGTAATACCCTTTGTAATACTTATAGCAAAAAATAAAAAAATAAAAAAATAAAAAAAAAGAACTATAAAAAAAAAAGGAGACAAATTCTAAAAACTTTTAAGGGGCAAGTTGGCATAAGTTGGAGACTGTGTGTAGGACACTATATGGAGAAACATGGTAGTAAGTGCTGAGTTTTCTGACCTGTCCTAAGGGACTATGTGAGGGAGAAAAGGTGTCAAAGGTGACCACCGAGTTTCCTAGACACTGCAATTCCAGGTCAGCCTGATCCGCCCATCCCCCCTCTCGTGGGATGAGTCCTTTCCCAAGAAGACTTGTACTAACCTGGGTAAACAAGTCTCTGAAGCAGACCCTCCCTTCCTGTTGGCCAGATACGGGAAGACATGTCTGACTCCAAGCAGGGGCTCACCTGAAAGACCTCCCTTACCCTCGCTTACCCTCGCTTTGGTGAGAAGGTAGATGGGGTGCTATCAAATGAGATATTAAGAGGAGATGCAGATCTGGCGCTGAGACTGAGGATTCCGTGGTAGAAATATTGAGTTTTGAGGCACGTAAAGAAAGCAGAGGAAAGATGACTAGCAGGGATTTTAATATTTGAGCCTGAAATTCAAGGAGGAGGTCATGGCTGAAGACATAATCTGGGAATCCTCAGCCTACAGGGGTGGCTAAAACATAATGCTGAGGAGGTTACTCAGCGTGCGTGTGTAGAATGAGGAGAGATGAGGACAAGGAAGAAACATCCCAAGCAAAATGCAGGGATGTTGACAGAAAGGATGTCTGTCAAGAGACCAAAAAAGTCAGCGAGAGGAGAAATAAGACGGTGCCGAGTCACAGGAGCCCAGGGTGGACTCTTCAGTGAGTCTTGGGAAAGAACTTGTCGGTTCATTCATTCCTCGAGCGCTTACTCAATGCCAGTCACGTTCCAGATGCTGTGGATACAGCAGCGAACAAAGCAAAAGAAATCTCTGTGCAGCGAAGAGGCCCAGCTAGATCACGAACGAATAAAGTCTAGCACGTTGCAAATTAGAATGGCTTTGCTTTGATGAGCAGTTCCAACAGAGAGAAGCTCAGAAGACGGATTACGAAGCCCTGAGGAAATGGGAGGTGAAGGAGTAGAGATGGTGAGTGTAAACTATTCTTTTGAGAAGTTGTATAAAAGCAAGGAGCCAGGGGGCACTTGAGAGAGGCAGCACAAGTTCACATGAATGTTTGTTTTCCTTCCACCAAGAGATCCTTGTATGTATTGACAGGCCAGTGGCCAGGGAAAAGGAGCTTGGAAATGTGATTTGAAGAGAGGCTACTTGATGGAGCCAGATGCTGACGCAGAGCAGAGGGAGATTCAAAGAGCCTTGTGAGTTAGGGACAACTTCGACATGCCTTTAGGAGCGAGACTGCAAGACTTTCCTTTACTATCATTCTTTCTAGTGACCACTAAATAGCATCCCAATGTTTGAAAATGTAAAGGTAGCTGACACATTCCATTGAGGATGTTCTCTAAGAGGGAGAGAGAGAAACCTTTTCCCCCTCCTCTTTCCCATTTCACACTCTCCACCCTGGTCCTCCCTGGCCCCGAGGACATTTTAGTGGCTAACACACAGGCACACACAGGACCCAGATGGCCTCCCCAGCCTGTCCACAGCCCTGCTGGCCACACTGTCCTCCTACCGAGGGCCTTGGCCGGCAGCAGTGCCGCGGCCCTTCCCGCAGCAGAAGCTACTGTGTCCAGGAGCCGCTCATTCTCCAGGCCCGGGCGCGGCTTCCCCACCCCCCACCCTCTGGTACCGAGAACAGGAGATGAATTTCCCAACTGGTGGCCTGGAGCGCTGCCTCTGGCTGCACGGGGAGAGACACAGGACAGCCCCGGCCAGCTCAGCCGCTAGGACAGCTTCCCTGAAGGGACAGGTTTATTAAGAGGAACAAAGAGAAGGCCGAGCGAAGGACTCCACCACCTCCCCACCTTTCTCAATGGGCGCACAGACGCAGGCGGCCTGGCTCACTCCTGTGACTTCCAAAACACCACAGCTTTGTGCGGCTCCAGTGCGTCAGACACGCTCGCTGGGCTCCCAGGACACACGGAGGCCACGCTTTCCTTCCGGATCTAGAAGTCAAAACAAACCTTATCTTCCCCCGCAGGAACTTCAGCCTCTTCCCACACACCGGACGGGACCACAGGCCAATCCTCACACTATGATGGGCTAAAAGAATACAACAGAAATAATAACAGACCGTCTCCAAAGGGCAAATGCAAGAAAAAAACTGATATCAGTATTATGCATATAAATACATATATACACTGATGTGTGTAAGGTTGTATTCCCACAGATATGTGTGTAGGTATACCAATGTATGCATATATTTAAGATAGATATAGATATATGCATATATTCAAACACACAACCTAAATAAATAATGTGCAATAAGAAAGGCCGAAAATAATTTCGTTCAAGGGCTCGCCTACATAAAATAGACTAGAAAATGGGAGTTTGGGCTTTTAAGAAATTACTTCTAACGTAGTTTGTTTATGATTACAAAACAACCAGATGGAAAGCAATCTGGAGAAAAAATGTGTTTCATCAGTGGAGTGAAGAAACACAATTAGAATGCTAAAAACATTAAGTCTTGTGAAACTGAACAGAACAAGGCCTGTGTTTTGAATGATGATTGGATGAATCACAGCCACCTAAGCTCCAGTAGTCTCTGGAGACTCAATATCCCTTACAGCATCAGCTGTGGGTAAAGGGGAAAGGGCTGGCTAATTTGAAATCAATCATTAATATTCATTTTTCATCTGCTACAGCTGTAGCGTGTGTGCGTCATCCTGACCGTCCATGTGGCAGTGCGTTTCTTTTGAAGAAAGCAGGATTGGCAAGCTTCCTTCATTTACTTACTCATTGATTCATTCATTCATTTTCCTCTTTAAAAGGAAAAAAATCCCTAGAGTTCTCTTCAAGTGACTCTTAAGTAACCTGAGCTGAAACTATTAAAAATCCATTTGTTGTTACTGTGCAATTTTTTTTAGCCATGTGGTTATACTGAAAGTACTAAGAATTCTTTAAAAGTAAAACCATACAATAATTTTTACCATCCATTCAAACAAACAAAAATCTAAAATTACATTAAATAAGAATGTAGTCATCTCCTTTAAGAAGCAGTAGTAGAAGATGGAAAGTCCATTGCCATGTTGTTTCCATTGTTTATCACAACAGCATGTGGTAAATTACCGAGCCATTCATGTTCTTGCTGAGAATGAAAGGCAAGTGTACAGCCTATCAAAGGGAAGTAGTAAGAGCATTTTCAAGCCAGGGGGAAAACTGCATTTGGTAACCCTGTTGTCACTTTTTCCTTATAGCTACCAACATACATTTATAGTATACGAATATTTCTCTTTCATTTTTTAACCAAGTCATATTTTTATTATCAAGTTTACTTTTAACAAATATATTTTTATTTTAAAAATGGAAAAAAGTCTATTATTCTGCCATATTCATATAGTCATATTAAGCATTTGGATTTTTTCACATTAATATTTTCATTTACATGGATTTTTATGTTATTAAACTACATTAATAATTTTATATTCTGCTTTTCACACAATATTAGCTCCCTGATACTTTTCTTATGTTGTTTAGTATTCTTTATTAAAAATTGTGGTAAAATGTACATAACAGAAAATTTACCATCTTTACAAAGTTTTTTTTTTAATCCTCACCTGAGGATATGTTTGATTTGAGAGAGAGAGAGAGAGAGAGAGAGAGAGAGAGAGAGAGAGAGGAGTTGATTGTTTGCCTCTCATACGCACCCCAACAGGGAACCAAACCACAACCTAGGTATATGCCCTAACTGGGAATCAAACCTGCAAAGCCACCTTTCAGTGTACGGGACAATTCCCAACCAAATGAGCTACCCAGCTGGGGTTTGCCATATTTTTTAAGTGTACAGTTCAGTAGTGTTAAGTACATTCACATTATTAGACAACCAATCGCCACAACTCTTTTCATCTTGCAAAACAAGCTCTATGCCCATTAAACAACAACTATTCTCCCCTTCCTGCAGCCCATGAGAACACCCTGCTGTGCTCTGTCTCTATGAACTTGACTAGTCTAAGTACCTCATCAGTGGAGCCAGACAGTATTTATCTTTTTGTGACTGCCATACTTCACTCAGCATAATGCCTTCCAGGTTCATTAATATTGTATCATGTGTCAGAAGTGCCTTCCTTTTTAAAGATGAAAATAGTTCATTGTATGTAAATACTACATTTTATTTATGCAAATGGACATTTGGATTTCTTCCTCCTTTAGTTATTGTAAATAATGTTACTTGGGTGTGCAAATATCTCTTCAAGACCCTGCTTTTAACTCCTTTGGGTTTGTAACCAGAAATGGAATTACTGGAGCATAGAGTACAGGCACATGCAGCTTAACAATGGGAATTTGTTCTGAGAAATACATCATTACACGATTTTGCCATTGTGCAAACATCATATAGTGAACTTATACAAACCTGGATGATATAGCCTACTGCACTCCTAGACACTATGGTATAGTCTATTGCTCCTAGGCTACAGGCCTGTATAGCATGTTACTGTATAAAACAACACAAGATTAAATCAAGCACAAGAGAAAATGATATCAAGAGACACAATAAACACGAGATGCATGAGGCTGCTGGCCTAACACGGCATAAGATTTTACAGCCAACTTTTTTATAAGTAGAAAGAGTACACTAAAACAATGATAAAAATATAGTCTAGAAAATACATAAACTAGTGACATTTATTATCATTGTTAAGTATTATGTACTGTCATAATTGTATGTGCTGTACTTGTACACACTGGCAGTGCTGTAGGTGTGTTTGCGCCGGCATCACCACAAACACGTGAGTAATGTGTCACGCTACAACATTAGGATAGCTATGACATCACTAGGTGATAGGAATTTTCACCTGCTAGCTAAAATTTACTTGTAAGCCCCACTCGACACTCCCAGCACTTTCACAATCATTCATGGACATGTGCAGGGTGGTGACAAATTTGAGTCACCTGACATGCATGTTCCCAGTTGATGTCAGCTCTCATACTAAAAACAAGTGTCCTTTGACCAGTCTATTTAGTGTCATTGTTTTCATATTTCTGTGCCTTTTGTTGGCAACCTCACTGTCTCAAGCGGCCCCCACGTGTAGCACTGAAGTGCTGTCTAGTGTTTCTAAGCTCAAGAAGGCTGTGATGTGCCTTGCAGAGAAAATGCATGTGTTAGATAACATGCTTCAGGCATGAGGTGTAGTGCTGCTGGCCGTGAGTTCAATATTACAAACCAACAATGTGCATTAAGTTAGGTGTCTTTAAACAGAGACACACACAAAACCAAGTCATTGATCAGCTGATGAAAAAGTTGTTGCCAAACTCGCAGGAACCTAACCCTGTATTTCACCTAGGAGGAATGGTTCCGTCTTCACCAATTCTGTGTTGCCACAAATTTATAAGCCATTATTACCACAAGCAAAGAGAACGACCATCTCTTTGTGCTTTGCTTAAAAACCTTTAAAAACTCCTTATTACAAAGTTTATATTCCTAAGCTTGCTGTTCAGGGTCTACACCTTAATGCTCTAAACGAATTGTTTAACCTTATCTTCCACTCGTCCCCAGAGTGAACTTTTATGGCTGAGAAAGATTCACCCAGGACTGTAAGAGATAGCGGGTCGAAATAAATGGCTTTAGCTCTGCCAACACCAGGCTATCGGGTGGAAAAGACAAATTCTGCTTTAAGATAAAATTCTACAGCAAAAGGCCCTTATTTCTCAGGCACCTAGAAAACAGCTCTTTAACTTCTCTTGGCAACAGGTCTAAGGCTGTTTGTTTCTAGAACACTGCTTACTGTTACCATTTTACTGCCTCATTCACGGTCCCAAAGCCAAGCTGGGCTGGAGTGATTCCCGCTGGTGTGAGTCCAGCACACACATCTCTTACAGCACACTCCATCTGTGGCCAGAGACGGTTCCAGAAAGCATAACCAGATAGTGATATCACAGAGCAGAGCTTTTCTGGGTGAGTACACGTGTTTTCAATCAGCTTGCAGAGATGTCTGGCATGGAGAATTGCAGATGAAGGGTTTTGGAGCTGTATTCAGCTCCAAGTAGATTTCTTGCTGTCATGTAAACCTTCTCATCACCCCAAACCTTCCATAGCTGATATGTCTTTACAGCCTGCGTGACAGTGTTGGGGAAAGTAAAAAGGGCCCACATGCACCTTTCACAACAGTGCAGAGGAGCATCACTGTGCCACGCAGAGAGCGGTCCTGGAGCGCTCAGAGGAGTGACAAGGGCAAGAGAAGCAACCTCCGTGTGGAACAGGCTCAGAAGCTGATGCAAGCCCGGCCGGTGTGGCTCAGTGGTTGAGCGTCGACCTATGAACTAAGAGATCACGGTTTGATTCCCGGTCAGGACACATGCCCAGTTGTGGGCTTGATCCCTGGTAGGGGGCCTGCAGGAGGCAGCCAATCAATGATTGTCTCTCATTGTTTCTCTCTCTCTCTCTCTCTCTCTCTCTCTCTCTCTCTCTCTCTCCTTTCCTCTCTGAAATCAATAAAAATGTATTTTAAAAAAAAAAGAAGTTGATGCAAGATATGTTACTTTTCCCAAATATGCTTTCAGGGGAGGCAAAGATTTGGGTTACACACCGTGGGTGGACATGTCACTCCAATGGCCCCCACTGCCTATGTGAATAAGTCCGCATTCTTCAGCTTCAACATCATAAACTGGAGCCAGCCCTCCGCACCACTCATTCCTTCTGCCCCACCCACTCACTCACTATTCTCTAAGCACATCCCTTCCTTTCCAGCCTCCGTTCACCACACCACGAACTCTTGGGGCAGCCGGCATGCTCTGCTTCCCAGTTTACACCTTGGCCTTTCCTGGCCTCCCAGTAAGAACTCGGCAATGAACTGAACCTCCTTGAAAAACTGGCCAAGGGCCACAGGGCGATAATCAGCTGCCTTCCACTGGACACCACATTCGTTTACCTTTTTATGGACAATAATCATTTGCATTATTATTATTATTTTCTACAACTTTGAGTACAAGATAACTCAAAGACAATGGAAGGTGGACATAACCCAATAGGGTGTGTTACACAGAACACCCAATAATCATTTTTACCTACTTTAGGTCTTTTGCAATTTTTCCTGACATCCTGAACATAATATTGTATTATATGACCATATCATAATGCAGCCACTCTCTCTACACAAATGCACACACATTCTGTGCATGCACAAACTCATTTAAATGCCACTTGTGAAGAAACATTTTCTCTTCATAACGAATATAGTAGAATCAACTGGTTCTCTGGCCCTCTTAAAGGGGCATTCATTCAGGATAAGTACTCCACAACCATGTATTATTTCCAAAGGATTCCCCCCAGTATCATAGGTCATTAACTTTTTTTCCAAAACAGTGTCATGAGCAGACTGTACTGGGATAGTCACCTCTTATCTTTAATGATGCCTGTGCCCAGATAGCAGTCAATCATGGGACATTCACAAAGATAGGAAGTTTTGAAAGCTTAGTTAAATATTTTGACTAGAAATCTGCCTTTCCTTTAACAGAAAAAATATTTACCAAAAATACTTCCTAAAGGAGGATATGGTTCTATCTCAAAGAAATGGCCAATTTCATCCTTCCCCAAGTACCTGTTTCCTGCCTTGAAAATTTAGACTCTTTTCTGTTCTAGTAATGGAAACTGGCTGAGCAAGGATATACCTGGTAAAATGAAAAAGCAACACCCCCTCCTCCCCCCGCCCCTCCGCCCCGAGACGCCATGCACAGTCACCCAGGAATGGTTTGGTGAATGATGTTCCAGATCCAAGTTGCTTCAGGGCCTAAGTCATAAGGTTGCCTCCTGAGGGAAGGAAGGTCTGAGGCAAGAATTCATGGGCAAATACTTTATTTGGGAGGTGGGGGAAATACTTGTTGAGGAGGAAGGAAGAGCATAGAGTAGTAGGAAGGCAATAAATGATGTGTGATTAAGCCACTATCACAGTGAGTGACTGAAGCTTCAGCTCATAGGGAAATGGTGCAAAACACAACTCAGCATCAATGAACCAAGGGACAAGGGAACGTGAGCCATTGATTGAGGGCTGCTCCTGAGAGGTGCTAATTCTCCAGTGCGTCCAGCCTGCTGTAGGTTCTGGAACTAAGGCTTGTGATTCAGATGCTGACAGCTGGAGGCAGCCAGAGTCACTGCAAGGCTGAGGGAGCTGAGGGAGGCGTGCAGTGAACAGATACTGCCAATAACCTGCTCCCCTCCAGGGCTCAGCATTAACGTGACTCAGCCTCTCTCTTGGTCTCTGGTTTCCTGCTTTTTCTCCTGCTCCCACCTCACGTCTTCTGTACTCTTTTCTTCTAATTCCAGAAAGAGAGAGCATGAGAGATAATCTGATTGATAAGCTCATCTTATCACCATCCTTGTTGGTACAGAGCTTGTTGCTTTGAGCCAGCTCACAGCCTCTGAATGGTTGTCCCAGGATCAGGGACTCGGCCCTGGCTCCTGTTTCTGAGGGGGGCAGAGACAAGTGACATAGAGCATGACCGTTCCTGCCAGAGAATAGCCTAGGGGCTGTGAGCAGACAGCTTCTCTGGGCAAGCAGCCGCTGTGCACAGGGAATGGCGGAGGCATGCCTTTGTGTGATTGTGCAAACGTACACTCACCTCCCCCGGAGGAAAGGGTGAGGCGTAAAGTCGTTAGGATCCCTAACCTGAAGCTGTGGGTTTTCATATTATGTTTACCCTTAGGATTTAATGCTTCTTTAGTTCAACCCAATTTAAGACTTACATTGTGTTCTCACCATCTCTACCACTTCATTGGATTCTTTTTTTTAAAATATATTTTTATTGATTTCAGAGAGAAAGGGTGAGGGAGAGGGAGAGAAAGATAGAAAGATCAATGATGAGAGAGAATCATGGATCGGCTGCCTCCTGCACGCCCCACACTGGGAATTGAGCCCACAACCCGGGCATGTGCCCTGACCTGGAATTGAATCGTGACCTCCTGGTTCAAAGGTCAACACTAAACTACTGAACCACACCGGCTGGACACCTCATTTGACTCTTTTAATAAACAAAACCTGACATATATGATGTAGGGTTCGCTATATCAAGAATTGCTGTAATTCTTGGTTTCCAGGAGCAGATTGCATTTAAGTGTGGGGACACTATTCTAACTGAACTTCCAACTACCATCTTTCTGTTCCTGAAAGTCCTCCCTCTCCCAGTTACACTGCCTCCTTACCATTTTTTCTTTATTACATCCCTCACTTTCTGCAACTTATTTTTGTTGTTTTTTTAACTATTAGTTTCTCGAGTCCCACAAAAGCTTTATGAAGGCAAATGCCAGAATGAGGTAATCAGATTAATATTTGTTGAATTAATTTATCACTAAAGCAAGGAACTTAAGTTTCTCTTTTAGGAAAGGGACTGGGAAAATTAGTTTGAGCTGATCCAGTGGCATGTGTGGTTTGGTCCCTATTGTGACAAAGACTAGTACTGGAGGGTGACTGGCCAGGGATAGTAGAGATCACCAGCCAGAACTGAAGTTGTGACCTAGCTTTCATCAGCATGGCTCAGACCACCAGAGTCCCTACTTAGAGATGGAAAATTATTTTGTTTGTTTTGTTTTTAGAGAGAGAGAGTGGAAGGGAGGGGGAGGCACACAGAGAGAAACATCAATGTGAGAGAGACACATTGATTGGTTGCCTCCCGCATGTGCCCCTGGCTGGGGCTGGGGATTGAGTCTGCAACTGAGGTACATGACCTTGACTGGAATTGAACCCGAGACCCTTCAGTCCATGGGCCAACGCTCTAACCACGGAGAAAAACTGGCTAGAGTGGAAAGTTCTTTTAGGAATCATCAGAGTAGGGGCATGTGAGCCAGGCAGTAAGCAACACGGACACATCTGGCAGCTAACAGGACAAAGGGCAGAAGATAACCTAATCGGGGAGAAGGGCCTGCCTCCTGGATGAACAGAGTGCACCCTGCCATGGGCCAGCCCCGGGTGAGGAGAATTTCAGGTCAGAGAAGGAATTCACAGCAGCCGCATTGCTGACACCAGCCGCCCC
>NW_005875231.1:0-12769 GCF_000147115.1 Myotis lucifugus | reverse complement strand
TAACTGAATCAAAAAACATAAAACCTCATCAGAATAAAATCCTTCACTTCTGGGACTTGAACATACTGCTTGGACATTCAGGAGCCATATGTATGCTATTATAAGACAAGAAGCATGAGGAGGAAAAGAAAGACTTACAAAATTATTTGCCTTAATATTATGGGGCCTTAAAATAAATGTCACAGCTGCTTCTCTCTACTTTTATTATGTGAAGTAATAAAACCTACTTTTTGAAGCTGTTAGTGGGAATTATTTTATATGCAGTCTAATCACACTGATACCATTGAATTAACAAAAAAGATACGTTGTGAACTGAAGACTGCTGTCTATTTTATTGATATCAGATAAATACCTGGGGATATTAATATTGTATTAGTAAAATAGAGAATATTTTTTGGAATACCTCAGCACTGTCTAAGGGAAATTAAAGTTTTGAATTTGTTAAGAAATCTTATTAGATTGCAAAACAATTTAAAACTCATTGTTAAACTTCCTGACATCTCTCAAAATCTGTCTTTTTTATCTTGGCAATCCCCAGTCTCCATGACAGGTCTTTGAAAGTATTAAGATTCACAAACATTTGCAGATAATGTTAATTATTGAATGTATGGGTGGATATTTAAACTGCTTTTGTTTATATCTGAGAGATGTCAGAAAAATAGTTCAGTAATAGAAGCATGGTTGGTTGAATGAAAACATTAAATGTGAAATAATCTAAAATAAAATAGGCAAATGCTCCCTTTTCCTTGATTTACATTTTTATTGTGATGAAATATTCATACTTTCTTCATAGTCATACATTTAATAATCTCTAGGCTCTGTCCTGGGTACCATAATAGCTACATTTAAGGCAGGCTTGGCTTGACAAAAACTCTAAATGCAATGATTCATTTTCCAATAAAATAGCATCTATTTTTTTAAAATGACTACAATTCTACTGGGTGTTGTGATCATGAATGTTCAGATGGTGAAAGGAGCAGTTTGAAGGATGAGAGAAAAAAAAATGCCATTATACCTGTAAATGAATGTTAAGTATCAGTCATATATCTACACTAATAAAAGACAAACATGCAAATTGACCATTCCTTCGTTATGCTTTAAGCCATGCCCACCAGCCAATTAGAGCAACTATATGCAAATTAACCCAACCGAGATGGCAGCCAGCAGCCACAGAGCTGGAGCAAGCAGGAGGCTTGGTTGCCCCACTGATGGAGGAAGGCAAGCTTCCCGCCTGCCTCGGCCGGCTCTGAGCTCCACTCAAGGCAACAAAGTTTCAATTATAGAAGATAAATAAACCCCAGATACCTGTTTTCAGCCGGTTGTGGCCACGGAGCTGGAGCGAGCAGGAGGCTTGGGTTGCCCCTGGCAATGCAGGAAGCCAAGCTTCCCTCCCGCCCACTATGGCCGGCTCTGAGCTCCACTCAAGGCTACAAAGTTTCAATTATAGAAGGTAAATAAATCCCAGAATAAAAAAATAAAAGAGGCTGGGAGCTTCCGTTGCCAGGGGGGTTGGCCAGCCTGAAAACAGCCATCAGACCCTCACCCAGGCTGGCCAGGCACCCCAGTGGGACCCCCACCCTGATCCGGGACACCCTTCAGGGCAAATCAGCTGGCCCCCACCCGTGCTCCAGGCCTCTATCCTATATAATAAAAGGGTAATATGCAAATTGACCCTAACAGCAGAATGCCTGGGAATGACTGGTCACTATGACACACACTGACCACCAGGGGACAGATGCTCAATGCAGGAGCTGCCTCCTGGTGGTCTGTGCGCTCCCACAGGGGGAGCTCTGCTCAGCCACAAGCCAGGCTGACAGCTGCCAGTACAGTGGTGGTGGTGGGAGCCTCTCCCGCCTACTCAGCAGCGCTAAGGATGTCTGACTGCATCTTAGGCCTGCTCCCCGCTGGCAAGTGGACATCCCGGGCTGCCAGAGGGATGTCTGACTGCCAGCTTAGGCCCAATCCCCCAGGGAGCGGGCCTAAGCCAGCAAGTGGTCATTCCCTGAGGGGTCCCAGACTGTGAGAGGGCACAGGCTGGGCTGAGGGACCCCCCCAAGTGCACAAATTTTTGTGCACCGGGCCTCTAGTGTGTGTATATATATATATATGACTGTCTTTATTGTTCTTTATACATGTTATTTACTTTTCATATTCTAGGATATATATATATATATATATATATATATATATATATATATATATATATATGCTGTAAGATTCACATTCATCCTGCTCCTTATTGTACCTTCTAGTACATGAACAGAGAGAGAGAGAGAGGGAGAGAGAGAGAGAGAGAGAGAGAGAGAGAGAGAAACAGGGAGAGAGTGAGAGAAGGAGAGAGAAGAATTAGAAACATCTATTAGGACTGAGGACTTCTCAATTTTTCTAATAGAATCATTACAACAAAGAGGAGGAAACCCAATAACCCAATGTGATTCCTTTATATTGGCTTTCCCATTTTGATTAAGAGATGATGCTTCTGACATTTTTTAATTGTGCAAGCAGCTCCACTATAGTTTTAGTCTTATTTTAACAACTAAGCAAAACTTATTTAATATACCACCTCACCTTAGTTATAACAATACTATATTATATTGTATTTGTATCCATTTTCTCAACCAAGTATAAAGTCAACATTTTCTCTACTTTTATCCAAATTGCTTTGGATACCCTGGGCATAAAGCCCTAATGGTTAAAAGACTTTAAAAGGAAATTGTTTCTTAATTGAAAGAGGTATTAAAAAAGTTCAAAAGTAATTTGAGGAACTTACCAAATGAATCTGCAAGCTGTTATAGAAAGAAATTTTTATGTTTATATTTATATTTATATTTATATTTATATTTATATTTATATTTATATTTATATTTATACTTATATTTATATTTATATTTATATTTATATTAAATTTATTCTTTAGCTAGGGTTAGATTGTGTAGTATTCACATGAGAATATAGTCCCTTAACATAAACAGGTGCATCATCATTGCTGTGATTTCTGTTACCCGTAGTCAACCATAGTCCAAAAATATTAAATGGAAAATTCCAGAAATAAACAATTTATAAGTTTTCAATTGCCTGCCATTCTGCGTAGTGTGATGAAATCTCACACCATTCATCCCTCTCCTCTGTCCCCTTCTCTTCTCTTCCACTCTCCCAGCAAAATCTAGAAGTTCTCAACCTTATTGTAATCAAATCATTATCTTTTTTTCCATTCTATTATTTGCCTCAGCTCATATTGAATTAATAGCTGTAATAAACTTCCAAAGACCAGAAGTTGCCTGTTTAAGGAGCAACCATTAACATATTCAAATACGTATAAAAATTCAGTCTCATGTCAAAGTTAATATAGAGGTAAATGTTAAAAGAGCACATAGTGTGGTTATCAGGTCTGAGGAGGGATAGGTAATTATTGCTAATGGGTATAATTAGCAATCTTATTTTGGAGGTGATGAACATGTTCTAAAATTACATTGTGTTAATAGTACAATTGTGTGAACTCTGTAAATATACACAAAAACATTAAAATTTACACTTTGAGTATGTTAATTGTATGGTATGTATATTAGATCTCAATAAAGCTATTTTTTAAAAGCATGATCTCACTCATATGTGGAATCTAATGAACAAAATAAACTGATGAACAAAGTAAATAGAGAGACATAGAAGCATGGAACAGACTGGTGAATTCCAGAAGGAAAGGCAAGGGTGGGGGAGTGGGTGCAGAGTGATTAACCTTACCCAAGGAACATATATGCATAGCCCATGGACAGAGACAATAGAGTGGTGAAGGCCTGGGAGGAGTGGGTGCAGGGTGGAGGGGGTCAATGGGAAAAACAAACAAACAAAGGGGACATCTGTAATACTTTCAACAATAAAGATAAAATAAAAACAAAAAAACACATAGCACCAACAAAGGAAATTTCCACTAACAAAGGACTTCACAGAAGTCATTATCAGTTCCTTATAAATCTCTTAATGTTCTGTACCCATAACATTATTGTTAGTACTCCCCCCTGAAGTAGATTTTCTATTTGGTCACTGATGACACATCTCAGTCACCATCCTTGATCATGGGGACTAGGGTGCAGGTAGTTAGGCAGATACCAAATCTAGGGGAATGATGTTAAGTTACACAAGGCCAAATCCTTGTCAGAAATGCACTAATCAGATGATCACTTCATCTTCCTAAGAAAGGAATAAATAAATAAATAAATAAATAAATAAATAAATAAATAAATAAAATATATATTTATGTTGAGACGGCTTTTCCCATGAAATAAAGCACTAGAAATAGTGAATATTTATTTCTTCCAATCTTCATTATTCCTCACTTTGAGGGCAGCATGCATTCAGTATTTAACTGACTAAGAATGCTATATACAAAGATATGATATGTTTTTCACTTTTGGGAAAGAAAGTTAGTAATTTACTCAATCATATCTTTCTACTATCCATATATCCAAACACACATGTCAATAATAACTTTCTTTATTAAATATTTTGGGATATATAATTTAAACCCAGTTTTTTTTTCTAATTTCTTCCTTTTTTCCTTCCTTTCTTCTTCTTTTTCCTCCTCTTCCTCCTCCTCCTCCTCCTCCTCTTCCTCATTCTTCTTATTTTTCCTTCTTCTTCATTCTTCTTATCTTTCTCCTTCTTCCTCCCCCTCCTCTTTTTCCTTCTCCTCTTCTTTCTCTCCCTCTCTCTCTATCTCTTATCTCTTTCTCCTTCTTATTTATAATGTACTATCTTAGTTACGTAATCCATTGCTATATATTTGTTTAGAATATATGAATGATTCCTACTTTAGTTCCAGCATTTATTCTGAACCTATAAATTCATATCTCAAATGGCTGCCAAAAATTAACATAAATATGCTGCTAAACTATAATTCAAATTGTTAAATACTGAATATATTACCTTATTCTCTAAATAAATATGTCATTTCATTTTTTAATGTGGCATCAACTTGGCTCATTATGTCACCATTTTCTGAGGCATTCAAGTCAAAATTTTTATATAATTTTCTAGTCATTTATTTTCCTCAGCATTCTTATTTCCTAAATCACAGTGATATCTTATTCAGTCTTTGAAATGTCACACTTAATTCCAAGCTCCTTACTGCCCCTACTGCAAATGTTGCAAATTATTCCTCAGCATTCCTCACTTGAATAATTGCAATAATGTCCTTACTATTTTCCCTATATCTCTGAAAAATAGCCTTGCTAGTTTATCCTTAATACTGCTGGCAAATCCAACTATCTCACCTGCATATTTAAACCTCTATTGCCTCTGAAGTATAGCCTGCATTTCTAATACAAATCATTTCTCTGTTGGGCTAAACTGATACTGCCTATGTGTGAAGTATATTTCTCTGCATCTTACAAATACATGTTTGTTTGTTTATACCTTTTACATTTGTTCAATCTAAACCATATATTTATTTTAATAAACTCCTTGTTTATTTAAAATGAACATTGTCTTTCACATATCGACTGAATGTTTATGTCCCCCCACACTCAAAGGCATATATTGAAATCTAATTCTCAAAGTGATGATATTTGGAAGTGGAGTTTTGGGAAGTGATGAGCCATGAGGGGAAAGTTCTAATGGATGGACTTAGTGTCCTTCTAAAGGAGGAACCTGAGGGCCCTCTCATCTCTCCTGCCATGTGCGGACACAGAGCAAAGACAGTTGTCAGTGAACCAGGAAGCAGTGTCTCACCAGACACTGAATCTGTGGGTGCCTCATTCTTAGACTTCCCACCCTCAACAACTATGAAAAATAAATTTCTGGCCCGGCCGGAGTGGCTCAGTGATTGAACCAGGAGGTCACGGTTTGATTCCCGGTCAGGCCACATGCCCAGGTTGTGGTCTCAATCCCCAGTGTGGGGTGTGCGGGAGGCAGCCGATCAATGATTCTCTCTCATCATTGATGTTTCTATCTCTCTCTTCCTCTTCTTTCCCCTCCAAAATCAATAAAAATATATTAAAAATAAATACATAAATTTCTGTTATTTATAAGCTATTAGCCTATAATATTCTGTTATAGCAGCCCAAACAGACTAAAACAACATATGTCAGATTCTTATATTTAGGTGAATCATAAAGTTCTCATAATGGCACATTATAAAATTTAAATCAGAATTTCTAAAATTAGATTATAATTCAACATTTTAGTAGGTTTTACTCAATTAAAATGTCATATCTAATATATTTTTTTCAATTTAACAAATACATTTTTTTTCAGGTTTAAAACGGACCTGGGTCACATTGCTTCTAATAGTGTGAGTTCAAATATAAAGAATCTAACAAATCCAGGCCACAGACTTACAAGATTGTTACAAGATTGCTATAACTGGTCAGGAACTCTGGGAATTTTAATCCTGGTTCTGTCACCAACACGCTGTATGACCATGACAAGTTAATCTACGTCTGTGTATTTTTACAGGAAACATCACTGTTGTACCTAGGCACGTTGTTGACAAACATGTCATCACAGGGTAGCACACAAGGAAAATCACTGCTTCACAGACTAGGTGGTCTGAAAGAGAATGTGAGGGGTATCCAGCTTATACTTTGAACCTCAAATAGCACACATAAACCACTAGTCAAAGCATGCCATTCAATGCCAACTGGCTGGAGTCCCAGGGAAGAGGCATCAGTTTTAAAATTTAAATAAAAACTTCAATACAAATGATTTCCTGCACATTTTGATCATTATTAAATGTTCCTGTATTTTAACACTATTTTATTACATTCAATAAATATTGTCTTATATTCTTGAAGATGGATTGTTAAATTCACAGTTCTTCAACTTTTTTCTTCCAAAGTTTGATTTCATATCTTATGTCTTTGCATTTTTTCCTAATAATATCTGAGACTTATACTAGAACCCCAATGACAAACACATTGAATTCTATCTGACTACAGCCTGCACACTGAGTTCAGGAAAACTTATATTTTGCTCTCAGACATGTAGACTTTGAAGAAATTAAATCTTAGGGCAATCTTATATAGCTTAGATTCATAGAGCTTCTTTTGACATACAGTATTCTTAAAGGGTGGGGTTAATTAAATTCAACACAAATATTTTCTTTATAATTCTATACCATGTAGCCTTATCCTAAATATTTTAAACATCCATTGAATTATAAGAAATACTGTAATATAGCAGAATTAATTAACTTTGAGAGACGTGCTAAGCCAAGAGGGAAAAATCTGTTCTGGGCAATAAATTCACTTGATCCCAGCTAAACTTGTTTGGCATGTGAAAATCAAACATTATACCAGTTGGATTTATAAGAGAATGATAGCATTTGTAATAATACTGGCTTAAAAGTTGCACTCACATATCTATGAAGTATATATACATTTGAGTATGAGAAGTTAGAAAAATATAGTAACTCACCAAGTCTTAGCTATGAAAGAGTCACATTTATGAAATTCTTGGTATCATATCATTTGGGGTACTTCACATACTACTTATAGATTCACTCACACAACCCATTTAGAATCAACTTTATTGGAGTGTAATACATATGTAATAAGATGAATCTATTTTAGTTGGTTAGTTCATTCAGTTTTGACAAATATATTCACTTTTATAAATAGTATTCCTATAAATTTTCAGTATATTTAATAGACTTGAAATATTGCTTGCTCCATTTATAGTCAACATCTCACCCAACCCTGCTCTAGGCAACCGCTGATTTATTTTCTGCCAGTCTAGATCAGCAATTTTCAACATTTTTCATCTCATGGCACACATAAACTAATTACTAAAATTCTGCAGCACACTGAAAAATATAATTTTTGCTGATCTGACAAAATAAATAGGTATAATTTTGATTTATGCCTACCGGACGCCTATTGTTATATTGGCTGTATTTTTTTTTTTTTAAATCTGACAATCTAAGGGAAAATAAGTCAGTGGCCTGAGTAAATAGGTATTGCATGTTTTAAATTTTTTTGTGTCACATCAGTTGAAAATCACTGGTTTAGATTAGTTTTGTCTAGTTTTGTATTAGTATATCTTTAGCTTATTGAATCTGTGTGTGATTTTCATGTAATAAGGCATTTTACTTGCCAATTGTGTCAGTAACCATCAGTTTCATTTTACAGATGGGGAAGCAAAGACATTCAATGTTTACCAGTAAGTGGATTCGCTGTAATTCTATGACTGGTTGGAATCAAAATCAATGTTAATAGTTAATTTTTCTAATTCCTTGATCAGGGATTTCTTATCTTCATTACTCGGGATACACCACAAATAATGAAAAACACAATGGAATAAACGTTTAATAATTTCTCCCTGTACTATGCTGATTATTCAAAAAATAAATGTAATTCTTCTCTAATGTATATATTTTTTATTTTTGTTTTATTTGCGAGAAATTTTGTCTTTATTGCTTAATGTATTACATATGTCTCCCTTTTCAAAAATTATTTATACACTGAACAGACATTTCAATAGAGGCTGAGATTTCAAGTATTACTTAGAAACATTTTAATTCTACCAATTTGAATTGTATTTGGAGCTACTCTTAGTAACATGAAACTTTTCTTTAGTGATGCTATAAGAACAGCCAGTGATCTATTTTCATGTAAAAAGTCACATATTTTTAATGGGGAAAAGGACAACAGCCTTTTCTTTATATGTTTTTAAAATGGATCAAATAATGGCTTCTTTACTAAATGGCACTCCACTTAAAAAGAGTGGATATAAAGTAAAATATCTTTTCACTTAGGTCTTACTTCTCACAAGTACATCCCAGGTAGTGTTTTTCTTTAAGCCTTCATCCATCTCCGGAAGTATTAAAATCACGGTCAAGGGCACCACTCTTCTCCCAAAAAAACGGGCATCAATATGGAAATAACAATCACAAATAAACATACTTATCTGGAACTTAGAGAAGATTCAAGGTAAAAAAAAGAAAACAAGATATACATTTGGGAATTAACCTCTAATTTGTATTGAGAAATGATGGAACAGCTTAAAAATTGAGCTATTAGTCCTGGCCAGCATTGCTCAGTGGTTGAGCATCGACCTATGAACCAGGAGGTCACAGTTCGATTCCCAGTCAGGGCACATGCCCAGGTTGCGGGTTTGATGCCCAATGTGGGGCGTGCAAGAGGCAGCCTATTCTCTCTCATCATTGATGTTTCTATCTCTCTCTCCCTCTCCTTCCCTCTCTGAAATCAATAAAAATATATTTAAAAACAACAACAACATGGTATATTAGCATGTGAAGCAAACAATACCCTGTCCTGATTCCTAAGGAATTTGACCAGTTAGAGGACAGGCAGTGTAAAGGCATCTGAGAGGGAGTGGGAGAGATGTGGGAGGAAAGTCTATAGGCTATGGTCATAGTGTAAACGGGAAGAAAAAGGAGAAAAGCATATCTTTTACAAATATCAGTGATTAACTCTGTGGAATGCCATGGGAGGTTAAGTGAGATGAAGAGAGAAAAATACATATTATACTTAGAAACTTGAAATTCTAGAAAATGTTAATAGGAACAGTTTTGTTCAAATGATGTGTGCCAAATCATGATTGGAGTAGGCTGACAGAAACAAGATAACAAAGGAGACACATCACGGAGGATAGGACTCTGTTAGGTGGTTTATATTAGGGGAATAAACTTGTGGAAAAAGCTGGCTTTAGGGTCAAGACAGTATTAATTGCCTTTAGGAGAGATACTATCACATGTCTAAATGCTGATAGACCAACTGATCCCAAATATAGGAGGGTTGAGTGTGCATGAGCAGGAGGGAATAACTAATGAAAGTCATTTCCAAAAAATTAAGAAAGATCACAAATGGAGGTTTTGATCTTGTATAAGAGGAGGAAGGATGTAGTGAAGCATTAAGGCAACATTTTAGATTTGCTTGTGAGATAAGCAGTGGTTATTGCTCGATGAATGTATTTACTCTTTGAGACATGAGAAAAGGTCATTAGCTGAGGACAAAGTTCATTTAGCAATTTTTGTTGAGAATCTCAGGTATAAAATAGCTTCAGAGAGTAGTTTTTAGCTTGTTTGTTTCTCTTCAGCTACGCTAAAACCTGGGCCTTCAATGATTCAGATGTTAATAGCAGCCCAATATTATTTTGGCCTTGAATATAGTATGTGAAGAGGAAGAAATTAAAAAGAATGTAGGGGTTAACTTTAGATATGTACTCTCCTTTCCAAAGCCAAATGATAAAAGAAGCATTCAATACCAACCTAGTAGCTCCTGTTTTATTCCATTGTGTTACTAGTACCTTTGGAATTCTGCAGCAAAGATGTATGTGCAGGTACACATACACACACACACACACACACACACACACAATGCAGGACATTGCACAAAGCGAGAGAATTTTCATAAGGCTGGTGATGTTATGCAGAGCTGGGCAGCCAGTTATTCCTCATCAGCAGGAATAACAATAAAGGTAATGTTGTGAGGAATACCGTATACCCTTGAAACCATTATTCTTAAAATGATCTACAATTTTCCACTCCCACCTATTTGTGCTTTTTGAATCCAAACTGTCCCTTTCAAAAACAGGACAGCATTGTAATATTCCATTGGTGCCCTGTGTTGTTTCATCAGCTGTTCACTATTGGCCTGTGTCATGGCTATTTTTGGCCTAAAAAGAATGAACAGGTGGTGTGACGGTAAGAAGCCTTGTGGATGCTAATGTGGCATCACTGTCTGCAGCACAAGAGGGAGCGTTTTCAGAATCGGGGGCCGCCAATCTACATAGCTGGCACCTGCGGTCTAAACTGGAACGCCATTTTGAGAGCAGGCCTGCTGCCATCGTAACAGATGGTGACAGGCAGTGACAGCCAAGTGATCATGTATGTACATCGGTTGTGGGTGTTGACAGCGAGCTGGTCATTTAAGAAGGTCAAACAGCGGTCTGTCCAGAGCTTCCACAAATAATATTAAGAGGGGTTGCTCTCTGTTTCTCCTATTCTGTTATCTTCTTACTTATGCTTTCATACAATTACTTAGATCACTCAGCTGAGAATTTTACTGCAATTGATAGAACTCATAGCAGATGCCCCGAATCTGGAATAAGTAAAACAACTAACTTAATAGCAAAACAACAACAACAACAGCAACCCCCCTGCCACACACACACACAAAGGCTTATATGTCACATAAAATGTGCTGATTTATGGGTAAATTACATGTAATATATTCATTTTAAGTAGTAAATGTATTTTAGTAAATGTATTCACAAACAGCTCTCAATGAGCACTAAATGAGCCTGGCTTATTATTCATTAATTTTAGAAAATAAGTACATTATTGCAACCCTATCAAAAGTCTAAAGAGCATTTTCCTATGATTTCTTCATTAACTTGTGGAATTTCCTCCCTTTGAATACTGGAAGGATCTGTGACTTATTCTATCTAATAGTACATGACAAAGGTGTTGCCATTTTATTTCCATTATTACATTACATAACATTGTGACTTCTATCTTGCTAGTGGGCTGGCTTTATTGCCTTGTGGTTTTGCCTTCTTTGAGCAAGCAAATGGCCATGGTGCAGAAGTCCATGTGGTAAGGAATCAAGGGTGGCCTCTGTCAACAGCCAGCTAAGAGGTGAGGGACTTCTGAATAACAGAAAAAAAAAGAGTCTCCTACTCCAGAAGATTGCAAGGGACTGAATCCTACCAAGAACCACGTGAAGATGGAAGCTGATCCTTCTCCAGTGTAAACTTTGACAGACTCCCAGGTCTGGCTGCTACCTTGATTGCAGACTTATCAGATCCTGAAGCAAAGTACTAAGCTAATTCATGCTTGGATTTCATACTGCAGAGGCTGCAATAACAAACATGTGCTGATTTAAGGCACTAAGTTTGTGGTAATATGTTGTGCAAAATTAATAACTCATATAGTATTTGTTTACTAATGAATTAAAAAATTCAGGTAATGAAATAATATGTATGGGCTAGCAATGCAAAGAAATTTGCATAGAGGAGATTTTCTTTAAAATAAAATAAGTTTTTTTTGGCATCCCTAGAAGACAGAAGGAAGTATGATCCATAAAGAAAATATAAATGCTAGAGAATATGCTGATACAGGGGTAAAATATAAATTTCTGCCCTTTAAGACCTCACATTTTATAAATTTTCTTTTTTATCTTTGAATTCACATCACTTTGCAAAGTGATTGGTATGTACCAGATTGTCACTAAATTTAATGAATAACTACAAAATGATTGAAAATTGGGTGAGTATGTGATATAAAATAATAATACTGAGCTTCTGGATAACAGATTATTAGTTAATACTTGATTAAATAAGATTGAATATTTTGTGGTAATTATTACAAGAATAGCTGTGATTTACTTTGTATTGCTTATGGGTGTGTAATAAGCAATTATTTTATATGCGTTATTACTTTTAGTACAACAACATTAGCAGTTAGCCACTGTTTTACTGCAATATACATATTAACATGGTAAAGCTTAGGTATGCTAAGCTAATTGTATTGTGTCTCAGTGTCTCTAACTCTTATAAGATGATGAGCTAGGTTTTAATCTTAGGGCTGTCTGATTTCAAAGACCATGTTCTTCACCACTACAAAAGGCTAAACAAATGATGAAGGACAAAGTTAAGTAATATAGTTTTAAATTAGCAATGAAAAAAAAAATAAGAACCCCCAGATCACACATATGGGTTATAATCATAGTTCCATCACTATAGAATTATGAAATTAAAAAACATTTTAATCTCTAAAATAACTGTTCAAAAATAACCTAATGTTTTTAAT
>NW_005875230.1:0-12777 GCF_000147115.1 Myotis lucifugus | reverse complement strand
TGTTTAAGCAATGCCATAACGTTCAGTTCCTAGGACTATTTAACCCTGTTCATTCCAGTCATCCAACTCAAGGAGTTTGTTATGCCAGATCTAGACTCTTCATGGGTCTCACTCTACATTTTTATGTGTGACCTTTGTAAGCTCTTATACTCTCGCTCAGTTTCTACATCTTTAAACCGTATAAAGTTTACCTATTCATAGGGTGTTAGGGATTATAGAAGTGATTCAGTAGAGCCTTAGATTGTGTACTATATTAAATGTTCTCAGAAACGATGAACTCTTGCTATGGAGTTGCTTATTTATTTGCTTTTATCTTGACCTGGAATTTAGAATATATAAATTCTATATTTTTCCACTAGAGGTCACCTCAGTATTGATCAAAAGCACATTTGAACCAATTTCCTCATTAAATCCTAAGTGTGGGCTGGAGGCTGAGCTGCATATCCTTTATGCTTACACCCACATATCTGCAGGTCTTCTAGGGAAACATAAACAGTACAAGACTCCACTGTAGAGCTTATTAGTGTAGTGCCTGGGGCCTCACTCTGAAAAACAATATTAGACTATCTTGCAGTGGGACATTGGATAATTTTAATGGGTGCACTGTGTTAATGATTTTCACACGTTCTGTCCTATTTAATTTGTCAACCCTTATATAACCTTAATGGGTAGGAATTAGATGAGCACATTTTTATAGACAACTTGTGCAAAATCTTTTATCTAGTAAGTGAGAGCATGGACTCAAAACCTAGTGATGTGATAGGCACACATGCACACACAACTGCACACCCACAGGCACATCATCTCACATGCAAATGCAAAACCAAAAATGCATTGACCCTGAGGCAATGTTAGCGCACAATCATGGGCAGGATTAACATAAGCTTCCTTTTTTAGAAAAATATATATTTGATTGGTTTTTTACAGAGAAGAAGGGAGAGGGATAGAGAGTTAGAAACATCGATGAAAGAGAAACATTGATCAGCTGCCTCCTGCACACCCCCTACTGGGGATATGCCAGGAACCAAGGTACATGCCCTTGACCAGAATTGAACCTGGGACCCTTCAGTCCGAGGCCGAGGCTCTATCCACCGAGACAAACAGGTCAGGGCAACATAAGCTTCTTTATACTCTTCCCTTGAGAGTCAGGGTCCCTCAGGCCCTCACTATCTACCTCTTCCCCATGTTGAGCAGTTACCAGAAAAAATAAATGAGCAGAGAATCACCTGCCCATCAGTCCCTTCCTCTCCACTTCATTTATTTCTTTGTTTGGTGGCTCTGCCCCTCTTGTAGATCTTCTGTGTGCTGGTCAGCACAATCTTTCTTCTCTCTATGTGGCTCTATTGGAGATTAGGTGAGTCCTGGCTGTTCTAAGGGATGTGGTTTTGACTCAGATTTGGAGAGAAATGGGGAGGGAATGAAAACTCTGTGTTTCACTTTCTAGGAGCCAGGAACTAAGTACTATAGCTTTCTTTCTTGAGCAACTCCCAACTATAAGCCAAGGTCATGCTCTCCAGTACTTGTATATGCTCCATCAATGGAACTCAAAAGATTAGAACAAATGGACAATTATATAGTTGGGTTAAGAATGGCCATTGTAAGTTGTCAGGTAATTTCTCTATCAAACATCTGACAAGGACCCGTAGCCCTAACTTAAGAGTGGAATTAAGTCTGTGGGTTTGTGTGTGTCCAGGGGTGCCCTTAGTTTTTATGCATCTGTCTATTTTGATTCTCTTTTTCAGTCTGTGTTTTAACTTCTAGTAACAATACTGATGATATAAAATATAATCTAATAAAGATAAGTAAAAAATTATATGCTTATTATGTGCCAGGTACTACACTAAAATGTGGTTTTGGAGAGTGTCTTATTTTTTCTTAATAATAACAGCAAAAATTAGAAATATTGGGCCCTTTTTGAAAATGAGGAGCCCAAGGATCATATAGTTCAAGTAAGCTTGCCCAAGTTCCAAGTTCACACAGCTAGTCAATTATGGAACTGGTATTAAAGTGCCTACTGTTCTGGCTGCAGAACACATACTCTTTGCCAATATTTTATTAAGATACTGTGGGCAATTGTGTATGTGTGTGTATATCATAATAACATAATCATGTTTAATAAAAATAATACTAATTACTTCATATCATCTAATACCTACTTCATATTTAAATTTACCCAATTATACACTATTTTTCTTTTACACCTGGCTTATTTAATCAGAATCCAGTCAAGAATTGCATTTTCCTCATTTAAGCCCCATCTCTTTTTAATGTTATTGACTTATTGCAAAACCAGACTGTCGTGTAGATTGCCCCACATTGTGAATTTGTTGTAGAATGATAAACCTCAGATTATCTTTCTTTACGTGTCCCCATGTATGTTTGTATGTACTTTTGAATGACTGTATAAACATCTATTGCGTCTGAGTGCATAAAAATATAAAAGCTAGAAAAGACTTCTTCACATGTGTATAAAAGAAGGATGACCTCAGACAAGCTGGAAGAGCTATGATTCAAAGTATATAATTTTAGGGGGCTGATGCCATATGTTGTTGGAGTAAATAAGGAGCACAGAAGAGAGGTTTCAACAACCCAATCAGATCTTTGCTGTTGGCAATAGATGAGCGCAGGAACCCAAATGGACAAGAGAGCCAACATGAAGCTAAATTGGAGAACACAGATATTCAGCAGATGGGGGCTGGACTGCCTGGCCCACTGCCTGAACTCTGAGCTGTGTTCCAAGAACCTAAAACCTCTAAATTATGAAGACACAGTAGAAGGAGGTTTTGAGTTGCTGTAAGAAAAGTGTTTTTATTTATAAATAAGGGACGGTCATGAAGAAAAGAAGAGAGCAACCTGTTCCTCATTTGGCAAAGCAAAAGACTGGAGAAATCAAGTATTGGTCTGGGAGATGGAAGGTATGGTGAGCTGGACCTAAGAATGAGATTTAAAGTAGGAGTAGAGATAAGGTTGAAGGTGAGTTATGTCATTGTCAGGTTTGGAATCTGAGGCATACGGCCATCATAAGCTTCCTCTTAGTTCTGATCTTGGGAACCCCTGGCCTTGCCGTACAGTTTGTTATCTGTAGATTATAAATAGTGTTCTATGTATACACATCACTGGAGAAGGAAGCAGGTATTGGGGACTAGTCTTTAAAAGTGAAATTTTTCAAGTAAAGGTTTTGGGCAGTTGTTACATAGCAATGGAAGTGCAAAAATTCAAAATCCAATCATAGAATATTTTGATTATGATTTCATTGTTGTATGTGTGCAGTGCATATGTGTCTGGTGTGATTTCATTGTTGTGTGTGTGTGCAGTGCATGTGTCTGGTGTGTGCATGTGTGTGTGTATGTGTGCATGCATGTGTGAGTGTATGTGTGTGTGTGAGAGATAGAGGAAGGATTGTTTATGTTTGTGTAAGATAATGTAAGGTAAATATATGATGGTAAAATGTATGAGAGAATGTAAATATAGTTCAGAGTATATTTGGGGTTGTAAGTATTAAGTATGTGCCTGTATCTGAGAAAGCATGTGTACTGGGAGTCTACCGTCTATTTCAAGAATATGTGTTGACAAGGAAACACTCCTTCTTTTGGACAACAATCTTGACTAATAGTGCCATTAAATCCAAAAGATTAGATTGTTATACAGTTGTATAGCATATAGGATTCTGGAAAACAATTTTTAATTTTGATTATTTTGCATGAGCAAGAGCTCACCAACCTCAATTATAGAAAATGTTTCTAATTTAAAACTGAGTTATAAGACAGCCAGTGAAAGATAAATGCCACATAGATACAGTGAACAAACATAGACACAGAGGCAAAGAAGCATCGAACAGACTGCCAAACTACAGTGGGAAGGTAGGAGAGGGTTGGGGGGGGGGTGCGGGAAGAGATCAATTGAAAGACTTGTATGCATGCATATAAGCATAACCAATGGACACAAGACACGGGGGACAGTGAGGGCATGTGCCTGGGGGGGAGTAGGGGATGCCGGGGGGAGGTCAATGAGGAAAAAAGGAGACATATGTACTACTACTTTTATACTTTAACGTTTAAACAATAAAATAAAAAAGGCAAAAAATAAAAACAACAAAAATAAAGGTTTCCCTTATAAATGTTTACTTATGCTTTTTAAGTATATATAATCACCAATTTATTAACTTTATAAAGAGATTTGCTTCTGAGAATGACTATTTTTATTTTATTTTGTTAAAAAATGTCACATTTCAAATAAATGATTTTTAAGTCACTGTAAAAAACCCTGAGTCATCCAGCATACTATTGGACTCAGCTAGTGTTTTTTAAGCTGACTTAGGTTTTTGAATGGCAATAAGGGATTGTTGACCTTACAAACCTAAGAGCCACAGTCACCAGGTAGTTATGAGTAATTGCCCTGAGGCAGAGATCGATATTCCACAATGACAGACAAGCAGATCTTAACCAATAATGTCCATAATCATGCAAACTATAATCTACCAACCTATGGAAAAGTATATTCTGTAGTTTGTTAATTGTGTTAGGAATATACTGTGTAATGAAAAGAGTGATTGTAGCCAATCTGGAAGGTTATCTGGGAAAAGTTGTTTAAATCAGCAGGAAAAAAGAGAAGATATTCTCTTTATGTAGAACAATCATACATTCCAAATACATCTAAGACAATCGTGGTTTACCTGCCATTATTATGATATCAACCTTTATTCACATCAAACATTCCTATTTGGGATGATACATTATACGATCAGCTTATCTTTAGGAATTGATAATGATGAATGGTTGCAGGTGAGAGTGACCCAAGTGACCCTTAACTATCTTCTACCACCCTCTGTCCTCAGGATCCGGGACATCTTGATCTGTCATGATCACTTTCAACCTGAGCAGTTACAACCCAGGACCCTTCATCCTGGTGGGGATTCCAGGCCTGGAGCAATCCCATGTGTGGATTGGGATTCCCTTCTGTATCATCTATATTGTGGCTGTGGTGGGAAACTGCATCCTTCTCTACCTCATCGCTGTGGAGCGTAGCCTTCACCAACCCATGTTCTTCTTTCTCTCCATGCTGGCTATGACTGACCTCATCTTGTCCACAGCTGGTGTTCCTAAAACACTCAGTATCTTTTGGCTTGGGGCTCGAGAAATTACATTCCCAGGGTGCCTCACACAAATGTTCTTCCTCCACTATAGCTTTGTCCTGGATTCAGCCATCCTGATGACCATGGCATTTGATCGTTATGTGGCCATCTGTTCTCCCTTAAGATACACCACTATCTTGACCCCAAAGATGATCATCAAGATTGCTGTGGGCATCTCTTTTCGAAGCTTCTGTATCATCTTGCCAGATGTATTTTTGCTCACACGCCTGCCTTTCTGTCGGACACGCATCATACCCCACACATACTGTGAACACATAGGTGTGGCCCGGCTGGCCTGTGCTGATATCTCCGTCAACATCTGGTATGGCTTTTGTGTTCCCATCATGACAGTCATCTCAGATGTGATTCTCATTGCCATTTCTTACGCTCTTATTCTCTGTGCTGTTTTTCGCCTCCCTTCCAGAGCTGCCCGGCAGAAGGCACTTGGTACCTGTGGTTCCCATGTCTGTGTCATCCTCATGTTTTATACACCTGCCTTTTTCTCCATCCTCGCTCATCGCTTTGGACATAATGTTTCACGTACTTTCCACATCATGTTTGCCAACCTCTATATAGTTATTCCACCTGCACTCAACCCCATTGTCTATGGAGTGAAGACCAAACAGATCAGAGATAAGGTCATACTTTTGTTTCTACCAAAGGTATAGAATAATGCACAATAGAAAAGTTAGGATAAATGTATAGTGTATTATTGTAGCAAGACTTATAAAAGCAAACACTATTGAAAGTAAGAACTGCCTGCAGGCACTTTTGCATACCAGGAAAATGGTGTGACCTCTATAGAAGAGATGATTCTATGTAGAAAAATTATTTGATGAGTTGTTTTCTTGTGGAAATTTTACTAGATATGATCAGGAAAAAGGAGATGAAAATACAGAGCTGAGTTATTCCAAATGAAAAAAAAAATTGAAAATTGAGACTTACAGTTTTGGAGAAAGAAAATGTGTTAAGTGAGACAGAGACACTGAAGAACAGAGACTAAAAGTAAAAATCTCAATCAGAAATTTCTTATTTAGGGGATTAGTAGATGGATTTAGGATATTTATAATAATATTTTATTCTAATTAGTTTCCATGTTATGCTTCATTGTAAATCCCTTTAAGTGCCTCATCCCCCTGCACACAAAACATTTTCAGTACAATTATGCTGTAAGCTATGATTTCTATCAGCAGTGTTGTAATGTAAATGAGAGAAGTAGTATATTTATCAATGCCAGGGGTATTGGCACTGGTGCTGGGAGAGGAGAGTAGCTTCCAGGCCCCAAGACACATTGAGGAAATGAGCTCCCCAGTTGGACATAAAATAGTTAGAGATCTAGGCAAAGAACTGGATTTGTCATTGTGGGCGCTTAAAAAAACCTCGGCCCCCTTCCTCTTTATACATAGATGAGACTTCAAGGCAGTTCATTGGAACACTGAAGTTAAAAATGCACTCCACTGTCCAGAGGACTAGTGGAGTTCTTATCTATAGAATGTACTTTCTTGATTGTAAGACAAAGTCAATTACAAGACACTTCTGCAGTGAGGAAGGGGATGAGGAGGGCAACACTGTAATAAAATAACATTCATGGTCAGATGCATCCAAATGTCACAAGCATTAGAAGTGAGCAAATACTTTATGCTATGATAAAAAAGATATAGAGTACTGTCAATAAATTAAAAAAAATATATATATCATCGGGAAATTATTTATTGAGTAGATACTATATTCCAAACATTACTCTAAGGAATCAGAATATGAAGTCAATAATAATGAAAGAGGATCTGCCCTGCTTCTATGGAGCTTATATTCTGGGAAGAGTAACACATAAGCAGGAAAATAAATACATTCATTGTTTTAAAATAGTAATATAACCAATAAGAAATAGAGCTGAGTAAAGTGGTGCACTAAAACTGGATGAGGATAACAATGGCAGAGAGACTAGGGAATGCAGAGACCCTGGGATGGAGACAGGTGACATGAATGAAGGACAGAAGAGGCTGGTGTGTCTGGCGCAGTGTGAGATGGGAATATGAGATGAGGGGTGAAGAGGGGCAGGGCCAGATCCTGTGGGAATGGAATCAGCCAAATCTCATTCTTGGAAGAGGAAACTGAAGACCACAGAATACGGTGAGAATGGCTTTTCCAAGGCACACAGTAAGAAGTCATACATGTGGAGATAGACAGAATAGAATCTGCTAGTGCTGCAAGGGTTCAGGAAGTCTCAGTTCAAGATGCCATTAATGCCGGGGTTCTTGTTCCGGCATCAAGAAGGGTTCAGCAATCTGGAGAAAGGCTGTGTGTAACTTAAGTAAGAGAGTCCAGAGACAAAATATAATTTTCAAAGGCATTTGAGGGTCAGAGGAGCTCAGCTAAAAGGAACTAAGATCTCCTCCTCTCAGGACCCCGTGCTTTTTATTAACACAATTTGTCCGAAGGCGAGGTGGAGATATATACTTCAAAGGGTCAAGTTTCCTATACAGAGTCCATTGTCAGATTTGAGAAAATGCCTCCGGCTGTTCAGGTGTTTGGCCAGTAGGAGGCAATAACATGTAGATCAAAATGCCCTGAGCTGCCTGGCAGCAAGATATCAATTTATGCATCCCTTTCAGGTTTTGGGAAATGCCATCAGCCATTCCCAGATGATTCAGCCCTTGCTGACATGCTGGAATTGGCTTCTGGCAAGAATCTCTTACCCCCCAGTGCAGTGATATTCCTTCAGTGATATTCCCAGTGCATTGAATGCAGCTTCACTCTTGTGAAATCAGACTCTACAGGAAGGAAAAAAAATACCAGAGCCTGTTTTTTATTGTTTTTGTGAACTCTAGTTGTCTTAAGTTAAGCCACATTTGACTAACCAAGGATTCTGCTTTCTGTGCCAACTTGCTAAAAATGCTCACAAATATCCAAAGAGATTATCTCTTATTCTCTTGTGGTTATTTCCATTTTGCTGAGAATGTGAATTGGCCAACAGCTGATATTTTTAAAGTTTACTGAAGGAATACTAAATAAATAGAGTCTGGACCGAGATAATTTAAAAGTACATACATCTTTCATTCTGGTAGGAACTCAAACCCATGATTATTCACCGACACGCACCAGTGGCTTCCATCAAAGCTTATACCTAGAAAAACAACAAAAGAAGGGATTGTCTCTTGCACTGTCTCCATTTCCTCCTCCAACCCCAGTCTTTGGCCCAGTTATCTGTTATTATTTTTCTACTCTTCCCAGGAGAGTTCATTTCTTTCTCTGGCTTTCTGGACTCTATGCTGGTAACTCTATATCTCAATTTTTATATACGATCTTCCTTATAAATTTCATTACCTGCTCTCCTACCTCAGGGAATCGATACTAGGATTAAAAAACAACAACACTGTAGATGAATATGCTCTGCAGATTTTAAAATGCTTTTCTAATGTTAGTTGTTATGTTAGTGTATTTACTAATTACCACTGTCATTCTCATCTAGGACACATCACGTTCATATCTGAGCCCTCATTATCATTTAAAACTCTCCTACTCCACAACACAGGGAATAAAGTCAATAATATTACAATAACTATGTATGGTATCCACTAGACTTATCAAGGTGATCAGTGTAAGTTGTATACATCTAATCACTATGCTGTACACCTAAAATTAATATTGAGTGTCAAATGTAATGGAAAAAAACTAATAAAATAAAATAAAGTGCTCCCTCCCCTTTACTATTTATGGGAGAAGAAAACAGATTAGTGTTCTTCCTTCCAGTTTAAATTTACTACCGTAGCTTGCAATGACTCTTTTTGGTGTGACTGGTTGCAAATATTCTGTCCCATTGTTAGACCATGAATGAAATTACATGTTTTGGTTCAAATTCAAAAAGAATAATTGTACAAAAATCAGCAGGTAATTTTCTCACACATAAATTGCCTCATCCTATATATTTTCCTTGTGAATTCCACATCTCTTATATTAGAAATAAGCTAGTAAGACCCTATCAATAAGATAATTGACCTATCTTCCCATCCCAATAATTTAGAACTAGCTCTATTCTATAAGAAGTAGGAATCATGAATATGTTCCTCATACCCTCTCTTCTAGATTTTCCACATCTAACCATTCTTTAGATCTTTAGCCACACTCACTCTGACATCTCATTTGCCCCATCTTGGCCAGATACTTGCACTTTGTACCTAGACCAGTTATTACATAAATGCTTAATGTCATATGCCAACAACAATTAGATATAGTTATTGTGTTCAGAAGAATAATGTAGGGGTATTTAAAATGAGTAACAAAACAGATTTATAACACTTGCCTTAGAAGAAAAGAGGCAGTTGGAGGTTTTTAATGGCTTGTATTTGCCATTTTTGAGCTTATATTATTAAAATAAATTTACAAGTAATTTATGTCATAATTGTAGTCCAGGAGCATTCACAAAGCACCTGTTATATAAAAGAAAATGCATACAACTGGGAGTAGAGATGTAAAGCAAGTACACATGTTGCAAACAATCAAGAGGTTTATAGTTTAACCCAAGGAGGAAATCCAGGTGTAGATTTATTCAGATTATTTTACATTTGCAATGACTGGGGTAGAGTATTAGGGAAGCACAATTGAAGCCTAATCAACCATTTCTTGGAGTCAAGGGAAGCTTACTGGAGGAGTTCATTTCTGTGATTATCTAGAATAGCACAAAAACTTTGAGCTCCAAGAATAAGGAGAACAGAACCTGCCACCAGAGGGGATTGCCTGAGACTGGGTGAGAAACCATGTGTTTCAAAGATCTGCAAGTCCAGGTTGATGGGGGAAACCATCTCTAGTGATGATGGCATTGTTCAGGGAGTTGTATGGGTTGGGCAGTGAAAAATGTGGGAGCTAAAATCTAGTCTTCAGTGGATGTAGGGAACTGACCAAAATATCAGTAGATAAGGTCTGTGAACTGTCTCATAGCTTGATGCTATTGTTGGCACTTGAAAGCTAATAGTTAATCACACATTCTCTACTTCCTGTTGCAAACTAATTGTAACATAGGCATAGGAGGCAGACAGATGGATATAAAAATAGGAGCATTATTTCTGGTAGTATTTAATTTAAGAATGTGATATGACTGTATATTCAGATTGGCTATTTATTTATTTATTTATTTATTTATTAATTATGCTTTTCACTATTTTATTTTCTTTTTTTTTTGTTTTGTTTTTTTAATTACCCTTTTTGTCTTTTTTTTAATTAAATCTTTATTGTTCTGATTACATTTGTTCCTCTTTTTTTCCCATAACTCCCCTTCTCCCAGTTCCCGCCCCACCCTCCGCCCTCACTCCCCACCCACTGTCCTCATCCATAGGTGCACGATTTTTGTCCATTCTCTTCCCGCATCTCCCATTCCCCTTCCCCCCCCCCCCAAGAATAGTCAGTCCATTCCCCTTCTATGTCCCTGATTCATTGTAATCACCAGTTCATTCTGTACATCAGATTATTTATTCACTTGATTCTTAGATTCACTTGTTGATAGATGCACGTTTGTTGTTCACAATTTGTATCTTTACCTTTTTCTTCTTCCTCTTCTTAAAGGAAACCTTTCAGCATTTCGTATAATACTGGTTTAGTGGTGATGAAGTCCTTTAGCTTTTCCTTATCTGTGAAGCTCTTTATCTGACCTTCAATTCTGAATGATAGCTTTGCTGGATAAAGTAATCTTGGTTGTAGGTTCTGGTATTCAGCACTTTGAATATTTCTTGCCATTCCCTTCTGGCCTGCAAAGTTTCTGTTGAGAAATCAGCTGACAGTCGTATGGGTATTCCCTTGTAGGTAATTGAGTCTCTTTCTCTTGCTGCTTTTAAGATTCTCTCTTTGTCTTTTGCTCTTGGCATTTTAATGACAATGTGTCTTGGTGTGGTCCTCTTTGGATTCCTTTTGTTTGGGGTTCTCTTCGCTTCTTGGACCTGTAAGTCCATTTCTTTCACCAGGTGGGGGAAGTTTTCTGCCATTATTTCTTCAAATAGGTTTTCAATATCTTGCTGTCTCTCATCTTCTGGCACCCCTATTATTCTGATATTAGTGCGCTTGAAGCTGTCCCAGAGGCTCCTTACACTATCTTCACACTTTCGGATTCTTTTTTCATTTTGCTTTTCCAGTTGGGTGTTTTTTGTCGAATCTTTGGTTTGATTCTTGTGCTCTTCTGGTCTGCTATTGGGTATAATATTCTTTATTTCAGTCCGTGTATGCTTACTTTCTAATTTCTTTATCGTAGCATCGAGGGTCTCATTAGTTTTCGTGAGGCTCTGCACAAATTTATGGCAAGCCCTCAAAATTGCGATTCTTAGCTCCATATCCTCCATTTCTGTCATGTTTTTTTGTCTCCGCATCTTTTATGCTTTCTTGGTGCACCCCCTTGTGGTCTTTGTGCGCAGTCTTGTTCTAGCCAAGCCTTAATTGTTGTAGTTAACACTAGAGGGATTTGACCACCAGGCCGACTGGCTGTAGGAATCAGCTGTGTGGAAAACGTCTGTCTTCTGGGGAGGCGCTAATCCAGCCTTTGCCTGAGGCGATCGGCAAATGGCTGTGCGCAGGGCTTGGGCGGGGCGGGCTCAACAGGGCGGGCGGAGGGAGCAGTTATGGCCGCTCTCAGTCCCGTTCCCAGAGGCTCTGCTTCTCAGAACCCTGGCAGCCACTGCAAACCTCGGAGAGAAAGCTGCCCTCAGGTTCCAACTGATGCCGGATAATCCCGCTTCTCCCGTCTGAGTCTGAATCCCTAGAGACTCGCCCGGATCTGGAGCCCAGAGTCTGAGACTCACTCCCGACCGAAAACGACAACCGCGCCCTCAGCCACCAGCCCGCTTTCGCGCGCACCTCGGTACCTTTGTATTTTCCACACTGCGCCTCCTCTGAGCCTCGGTTTGCTGTTCTCTTTCCTTCTAGTTGTAGAGTCTCTCTTCAGCCAGCTTTCCTGTGGTTCTGGGTGATGTCCGTTCCGTCTTTTAGTTGTATTTTTGAAATGGTTGTATGCGGCAGTGGTCTCCGGTGTTTACCTACGCCGCCATCTTCGGTTTCCAAAAAACCACTATTTTATTTTCAAGTCTTAACTTTGGAGGACATGCAGAAGAGAGAGTGAAGGAAGATTCATAGTACAGTCACACTAGCTTATTTTTTCTGCAGAAGGCAACCATTGGATAACAAATGTGGATGTACATATTTGTGTAAATATGTAGGGAAAAGCCTTTAGATAAGTTCTTCTCAAACTATCAATGAAGAAGAATCACTTTTTTAATTCACAAAAACTATAGATCAATACTTTCACAAAATACAATGACATAAATAACTAGAAAAATAAAATTTAAAAATAACGGTAGCACATACAATCTTATTTCTATTACTATATTCACAAGGCATAAAATATATTACAAAACTATAACCCAAAATAAACACAGAAAAAATGAAAGACTTACAAAAATGGTACATAATGTTTTTTGAAAGTGTGCATGTAGGTGATTAATGTAGAGAACTCAAGTTATATCATGACATTTTGTCATTTTTTAATTAAACCAAAATTGTAAGTGGATAGTAAAAATCTCATATTTTTTAAAGCAATACCATGTATATCACATTTAGACATTTTTAATGTATCAAATAAACTTGCATCTTTCTTGTTAATTTATCTAACT
>NW_005875229.1:0-12779 GCF_000147115.1 Myotis lucifugus | reverse complement strand
GCACTGAAAGACCTAGAAACTGTGATAGACTAAGTAGCAATGAGCATCCCTATTGCCAAGACTGTAGACTCTAGATTGCATTATATGGAAAGAGAAAACACAGGTGTTTTGTTGTTGTTGTTGTTTTGTTTTTGTTTTGTTTTTTTGGAGAAAGAGTAGATTTAAAGTTCAGGGAAGGAAATGATGACCCTAGGGCCTCCTTGCCAAAAACCTCCTCCTCGCCAAAAACCTCCTCCTTGCCAAAAACCTCCCTCCCTCTCTCTCTGGCATAAGGCAGAGGGTTTTCAAGCCATACCAAAAGGAAGGATAAAGAGCTCTACTTCTCTACTTGGACACAGAGCAGTTCAAGTAAGACCCCAGAGGCTTGAAATAGTGTACAAGTTCGGGAATTATGATGTGTTCCAAGGATGGAAGTATTGGTTTTGGGTGAAGATCCAAATTATTGTGATAGGGCAAAGTTCACTCTCACACCTTTTTTTTCCTGGTAGATTCAACTAAGACCACTTGTTGAGGTTAAAGCAATCACATTTGCCTCTTTTTTTAAACAGTTGTATCTCAGACTCAGGCTCAAAAACCTCTCGGATGAGTTGTCACACCTGTATACTACTCTCACCTCACCCTAGCATAACCATGTGTACATGTTAATCTAGATTAAAAGATGGTGAGAACATCAAGAGAGAATATTGGGAGAGTATGGGTATATTGACTACTTATTATCTCATCCTAATCTCTAATTTATTATTGCAGTTCTTCCAGAGCAGTCCAAATAAGACCCCAGAGGCTTGAAATAGTGTACAAGTTGGGGAATTATGATGTGTTCCAACCATAAAGTGAAAAAGGATGGAAGGAGATGAGGTTGGAGAAAGGGGTCCCAGGCTGTCCTCACATGGAAGTCATTACAAAGCCTCTCTTTCCCACACTCCCTCTTCACTCTCTTTCTCCCTTTCACCAGGCTCATCTATTTGCTTTAAAATAACCCCTCAATTGAAAATTGAAAACAATTCAGGCCTTAGTCAGGATTTTCACCTTTATCCTGAGAACAATAGGAAACCATTTGGCAGACTTAATTAAATGAGTGGTCAGAGCAGGTTTTCTTTTTAAGTTTATTCTCGTTGCTGCATTGAGAATGGTCTGAGAAGGAATGGACAAGAAAGATTTGGACAGAGCAGTCAGGTGGTGATAGGTAAGAGAGATCATGGTGAACTGAAGTGGTGGTAGCAATAAGATAGAAGGAGTATTGGACAGGTGTGGAAAGTATTTCTAAGGTAGAATTGATAGGTCTTGCTGATGGGTTGAATGATCTTTTCCCCTCTCTGCATCCACCCCCTTGGCCATTTAACTTTGAAGTGTCCTCTGCCTCTGTCTCTGGACTTGACCATGTGCCTGGCTTTGGGTAATAGAATGAAGCAGAAGTGCAAGTATGATGCTTCTAAGTCTACAATTTGAGAGGCCTTGCTCTTTCTTGTGTTTCTGTCATCTCCATGAGGACATTCCTGAGGTAGCCTACTGGCATGGAACAGATACGTGGCAGAGACTTGAAGTGCCCAGTCAGCCCAGTTGAAACTTGTCTTTAGTGGTCGACAAACTCATTAGTCAACAGAGCCAAATATCAACAGTACAACTATTGAAATTTCTTTTGAGAGCCAAATTTTTTAAACTTAAACTATATAGGTAGGTACATTGTTATTAACTTAATTCGGGTACTCCTAAGGCTTAGGAAGAGCCACACTCAAGGGGCCAAAGAGCTGCATGTGGCTTGAGAGCCGCAGTTTGCCAACCACTGTGCTATCTTACACAAGGAAGCAAGGGAATAGTCAAAGACCACAGAGGCTTGCCTTGGCCAGTGTGGCTCAGTTCATGCACGGAGAGGTTGCAACTTAAATTCCTATTCGGTGCACATGCCTGGGTTGTGGGCTTGATCCCAGTAGGGGGCTTGCAGGAGGCAGCTGATTGATGTTTTTCTCTCTGTCTTCCTCCCCCTCTCTCTCTCTTTCTCTCAAATCAATAAAAATATATTTAAGAAAACACACAGAGGTTTGTCTGAAGGACTCAGGCACCCACAAGAAGAGGACCTCACTGCCTAACTATGGAACAATTTGAGCATCAATAATTGTAGTAGATTGAAACACATTAAAATTTTTATGTTCATGAATGAACAATAATCTATTTTTTAAAAAGGCAACTAATAGGTTACCTTTGGAACATTTTGAAGCTCAACTCATGAACTTGAAAATCTAAAAATAGAGGGAAAAATAGATGTCTCTTTTTCTTATATAAACTGTGTATCTGTATAAGTAAGTAGTTGTTGAAACATTATTTCAGGTAATAAAAGCAAAAGAAATATAAAATATCACCACTTTGCAACTCCCAGTGGAGTGGTTGATTTGGGAAAAATCATCAATAGGTGCTGGTCCTGAAAACACAGAGATAATCAGACATTCTGCCTCTTGATTGGAGTTCATAACACCATCTATGAAGGAATTTTGCCAAAAGAAATATCTGAATCTGATTAACTGTCTAGGTCTATCAGATAACTTATGGGAAATGAGGAGGAGAAAAACCTGTTGAATGTAATCAGCAAAATCTAGACTAAGGGAAATACTGTATTAATTGTTCAGATTCTTAAACAATTTTTTTTTTTGAAAAGACAGAGGCAAAGGTGTGGTTTGGTTGGTTGTACTAGTATGTAGTCCCATGCATTGGGGGATATATCTGGTTGAAGAGACATGCCTACCATTTAGGCTATCTGAGCCTTATTTGCATTTGATTTGAATAAAGTATAAAACAAAACAAATTTGAAAAATGGGAACAATTAAAGTCACTTTACAGTGACCAGGCATTTCATGTTATTAATAAATGCTCAATTTAATAGATAAATATTATATTTTTTATTGTGTGTGATAATGGCATTTTGATTATTTTTTAAAAGTAACATACATAATATGTATGTTATATACACACATACACAAGTTAAATTCTATAATATTTAGTTTTTGCCTCAAAATTGCCAGGAGGGATGAGAAAAAAGTGAGTAAAGATAAGTTGGTAATTACTGAAGCTCAAAACTGAATAGATGGGACTCATATATTATTTTTTCTACTTTTGTTTATGTTTAAAACATTCCATTATTAAAACTATTTAACAAGGGAAAACTAAAAGAAGATAGAGATTATTGATATTGTTGCAGATTCCGTTGCTCCCAAGTGTAATATCTCGCGGAATCTACAAATTCTATTGAAAGAGAAGTTACAGGGAGTCAAGGAGGAAGGAGATATGTCAAGAAAACCATAAAAACAAGAAAGTTAATATAAAATTTGATTTACTTACATTTTTCTGGCTGATAAATCAGGTTACAATGCATCATATGAAGAGTTATCAGAGCCATAAGTGTAGACATAAAAGGAATAAGTAAAACCAGGACCCAAGCCCCTGAGTGCTGAATGTAAGATATTCCCAGAAAGACAACAGTCACATTTAGGTTCATGATCCAATAAAACCTGAGGTACACAGACAGACAAAAATAAAAACACCATTGAGTTACTTCAGATAGCAACTGCTTATTTTAATGCTTTTATATAAATGTAAGCTATAAAATTGTGGCATTTTAGCTCAAGTACATTTTACAAATATTGGATTTCTAAATAAGTTTATAGTTATCAGCTGTCTTAGAGTTTCATTATCTTTGTTTCATTTCTATTTAGAAGATGTGTAGAAAGTATATTCTCTTTTATCTAATTAGAAGTTGACAGGTATTTTCTGTACAGGGCCTGACATAAATAGCTTAGGCTTTGCGGGTCATATGGTCTTTGCAGCAGCTTCTCAACTGTGTTGTGGAGCTAAAGAAGCCATAGACACCTGCATACACCCAATGAACCTGGAAAGTTAGATGGTTAAAGAGTTGAATCTCTATTCCTGGGAAAACTCAGGAATATTCAGGTTATGTGTGTATCCTGCATTAAATCAAAGAAATGCATGTCATTGAATAAAACTTTTAGTGTCTCCTCCTTGTGAATAGGATTTGTAAGTTTGGGGAAATCATCTCTATCTCTCAACCTTTCCTTGGGTCTAAATCCTGCCCTTAGAATCTCATTGCAGAGGGGTCCTTAATATTAACTTAAAAAATTATTAAGGTAAAATTAAATATAATAAAATTTACCCACTTATATATATAGTTTTATGAGCTATTATAAACGTTTTAGTTGTCCAAACAGTAATATACCTAAGTTTTAGAGCACTTACATTATCACTAAAATTTAAAGGACTTGCCTGATTAGACCCAGCCCACTGAGATACCAAGATTATCTCACCTTTGATGACCTCAAAAGTAACTGAGTAGACCTTAATTTCATTGCAAAATCCCTTCACTTTGCCAACCTATATAATAAAAGCCTAATATGCTAAGTGTCCGGTCATCTGGTTATCTGTTCAACCAATCAAAGCGTACTATGCTAATGATATGCTTAGGCTGCTAAACCACTCGCTGTGACGTGCACTGACCACCAGGGGACAAACGCTCTGACTGGTAGGTTAGCTTGCTGCTGGGGTCCAGCCAATTGGGACTGAGCGAGATGGGCCGGACATGCCCTGGAGCCCTCCTGTGGTCCCTCCCCACCAGGGGGAAGATGCAGTGAGCTGAGCAGTAAGAAGCAGCGAGCAGGCGGGCCATAAGGAGAGAGGGATCCTGGACTTCTAGAGGGATGTCTGACTGCCGGCTTAGGTCTGATCCCCGGCAGGTGGACATCCCCCGAAGGGTCCCAGACTGTGAGGGTGCACAGGCCAGGCTGAGGGATCCCCCTACCCCCAGGGCATGAATTTCATGCACTGGGCCTCTAGTATAACATAAAATAATCATTGGGTGTTATCTGGTCATTGTCATATTCTATTGGGTGGAGTCAGATTACAAGTTATTCCCCCATTCAGAGGGATGGGTCTGTCAAAAGTGTGACCCATTGGGAGTCATCCTATGGCATTTCCTATACATCTAATTGAAGGGGAGAGGAAATGAGGATGCCAAACTAGGTTGTTAATTAATTAAAGACCAGACTCCTTATCCTATCTCATTTCTCTAACTGGATGAGGATGGAGGCCTGGCTCCCTGCTGTGCCCAGTTGGCACTACCCAGGAGAATGAATTGGAGCACTGCCAGTTTCTGCTGGACAGGGGATAGAAGACCAGTTCCTCTCGAAGCCTCACTAACACCCCCAGGCTGGGAATCAGAGTGCCCTGCTTCTGTTCCTGTGTGTGTGTGTGTGTGTGTGTGTGTGTGTGTGTGTGAGAGAGAGAGAGAGAGAGAGAGAGAGGTATCAGATTCCTGTTTTCTGCTGATACTATGGGGCCAGCAGAGGTGAGGGGGCAGTTTTTCCATAGTACTCAGATGAAGTAGGGCGGGTATTGCCAACAAGATTTTCTTTCCTTCCTTTATTAGTAATTTCATGGTTTTAGATCTTATGTAAGACCAATAAAAGACTTTGAATTAATTTTTCAGTAGGGTGTTATGGATAATTTTTTGGTATCCTATCTAATAAAGAGGTAATATGCAAATTGACCATCACTCCAACACACAAGATGGCCACCCCCATGTGGTCAAAGATGGCCACCAGAAGATGGCCTGCAAGGGAAGGCAGTTGCGGGGGGACCAGGCCTGCAGGGGAGGGCATTAGGGGCAATTGAGCCGGCAATGGAGCAGTTAGGCATTGTTCAGGCAGGCAGGGGAGTGGTTAGGGGGTGATCAGGCTGGCAGGAAGAAGCGTTTAGGGGCAATCAGGCAGGCAGGCAGGTGAGTGGTTGGGAGCCAGCAGTCCCGGATTATGAGAGGGATGTCCCACCCCTGGTTTAGGCCCGATCCTACAGGGACATCCCTCGAGGGGTCCCAGATTGGAGAGGGTGCAGGCTGGGCTGAGGGACACACACCCCTCATGCACGAATTTCGTGCACTGGGCCTCTAGTATGATATATAACTATTCCAATACAATTTATTGAAAAGGTGATCTTTTCCCATTGAATTTTTTGGCACCTTTGTTGAAAATCAATTGACCACATAAATGTGATGCTTTGTCCTGATTCTCAATTCTGTTCCACTAATCTATCCTTATGCCAATACCTTATGCCAATATTGTCTTCATTACTGTTTTCTACTTATTTGTTTTTTAAAAATGACTTTATTGATATAACTGACATACAATAGACTGCATGTGTTTAAAGTGTACAGTTTGATAAGTTTTGAAAATGTATGCACCCATGAAATGATCACCACATTCAAGAGAATGAACATATCCATCATTCCCCAAAGTTTCCTTATGTTCCTTTGTAATTCTTCCCTTCTGCCACTCCCTCCCTATGTCTATGAATTACTGATCTTTTTTTTCTGTTGCTATAGATTTGTTTTCAATTGATTTTTTTTTTTTTTTGGTAAGTGGAATGATCAAATAGGTATTCTGTATCTGGATTCTTTCACTTGGCATAATTGTTTGAAAATTCTTCTATGTTGTTATGTTTATCAGTAGTTGATTCCTTTTTATTCCCAAGGAGTATTACTTTATATAAATATACCACATTTTATTTATCCACTTATCTGTTGATAGACACTTTCCCGGGCTTATGGCTAATTACAAATAATGATGTTTTGAACATTCATGTACAAGTGTCTGTATAGACATGGACTGTCATTTCTCTTGGGTAAAATATAAGAGTGGAATAGCAGGGTGATATGCTAGATGTATATTTAACATTTAAAATATTTCCAAATGATTTTTAAGTAGCTGTAACATATTTATATTACCACCACCAATATATCAGAGTTCTAATACCTCCGTATCTTGGGCAACACTTGGTATGGTCAATTTTTATTTTAGTTATTTTAATAGATGTGTGGTTTTATTTTGCATTTCCCTAATAACTGGTGATATTGAGCTTCTTTTTATGTGCTAATTGGCCATCTGTATATCTTCTTTGGAAAGTTTCCATTCAAATAATTTATCCATTTAAAAAAATGGGTTATTTTCTAATTATTGAGTTTTAAGAGTTCTTTATATAACCTAGATATATCCTTTATCAAACATGTGTTTTACACATTTTCTTCCAGCCTATATTTTGTCTTTTTATTTTCTTAACAGTGTCTTTGAAGAGGACAAATTCTTAATTTTAATGAAGTCAAATTATCTTTTTTTTTCCTCTTACAGATCATACTTTTGGTGTTGCATCTAGGAAATCCTTGCTTAACTCAAGGCCCCTCTTCTTCAGAGAAGAAATCTGAGCATTGGAGATGATTCATCCCAATTCTCACAGCTGCATTGTTGCAGAGCCGTGAGTAGAAGCCACCTGTTCTGTGCAGTCTCTAAGGAGAGGCTACCTGGGCTCGGTGTCTTTCTTATACTTCTTTCCAGGTCTTTCAAGTTATAGATTTTGTAACACCACCATTTCCTCATTAATCCAGGGTTTAACATTCGAATTACCTTTCACTCATGCCTCTTAACATGTTTTATATAGCATTAATTATAAATATTGTCCTTTCTCTTTGGAATGGTTGTCAGTAGACTTGAGTTTGAATTACAACTCTGATAATCACATTATCTGTGATCTGAGTCTCTCTAGAATTCTGGGTCTTTCTCTTTAAAATATAGGGATTATACCTTATGCACAGAATTTTTGTAAAGATTGAATGAAGAACACAGACAGTAGCTGTATAAGTAGCAAGCAAATGTAGTTGCTGTTCATTTTCTCCAATCTTGATTTCAGGAACAAAAAAGAGCAGTGAAATTAGAGCATAGTGACAGGAACAGAGAGTTAGAAAAGAAGACGAAGCGCCCTGACCGGTTTGGCTCAGTGGATGGACCGTCGGCCTGCAGACTGGGGGGTCCCAGGTTCGGTTCTGGTCAGGGGCATGTGCCTTGGTTGCGGACACGTCCTAAGTGGGGGTGTGCAGGGGGCGGCTGATCGATGTTTCTCTCTCATCGATGTTTCTAACTCTCTGTCCCTCTCCCTTCCTCTCTGTAAAAAATCAACAAAATATATTTAAAAAAAAAAGAAAAGAAAAGAAGACGAAGCAGTTAACTGGGTCCACATCTTTTAGGTCCTTGAAGTTTCTGGTAAGGTGTTTGGATTTTATTTCTAGTGCATTGGGGAGCCATTTGAAGGCAATTAAACAGGGGGCTGAAATGATCTGATTTTAGATGAAAAGAAAAAAGGATTATTGTGTCAGCTCTCTGAATTGCAGATAGGGCTTGGTAAGGAGACCCATTGTAGCTATTGTAATCATCTGAATGAGAGCTGAGTGTGAACTGGACCAGAGTGGTAGCAAAGGAAAGGGAGAGTAGATAGATATGTGATATCGATTTGGAAGGATGTATCCAATTAGGCTAGTCTCCTCCCTATCCTATAAACATGCCTGCTCATTTCCATCCCTGTGACTTTTCAGGTTCTTTGGCTTGCCCTGTCTCACTTTCAAAGTCCCATATCAAATGTCTTTTTCTTCATTCATTGTTCTCGTGAATATTCTACTTTTTCTTTTCTCTGAAGTTCTAAAGCAAACATGCACTGTCCATTTTTCACTTTTGTCAGTTTTGTGTTCTCACTTCTAGATCAGCAAGCTCCCTGACAGCAACACCTTATTCTTTATATCCACGTCTTCATGGGACCTAGCACAGTTCTAGTTCCACAATAAATGGATAATGAATAACTAATTGATAATAACATGGCATCTCTGATAAAAATTCAAACAAATGACAACATTAACAAATCCAAACCTTTAATAATTGATCTATGAAAGTAATTACATATCAAACATGGCCATGCTGAGGAAACTGACTTGCTGTAATTCACTAATAGAAACATCACAATGTGGGTGAGGTATGAAGTGAGAATTTTCTAGGACAACTGGATAGAGTCCCTAGGCTCAGCCTCGGGTCATCCTTTCATGCTGTTGCAAGCTGCACATTTGAGTTGTGGCTGAAGCAACAGAGAGAAGCTGGAGCTGAAAGCAATGCTATATTTCTTTCAATCTTTAGGAAATTCCTTTTTTAAAAAAAATGTTAAGTATTGCTGAGAAAATCCAAGAGGACACTGTGTGACTCTTCAGTACACCACATGGTGATGTAAGCTGAATTGTCTAAAGAGGGTCAAGGAAAATTACAATTATTGCAAGACTTAAATCTTGTGAAAGGTAGTCAGAAACCAAAGAATTATAGGCTGAATATCTATGTAGAGAAAGGGATTTCACATAAAGTACTAAATGTGTTTGAACAAATGCCACCCAACCTATTTGATTGTGTAATTTTCCGAAAGAATTACACAGTACAGGCATGTTTTATATATGTCTTTGTTGATCCATGAACAGGACAAGCCATAGATAATTAAGGCTGAAATTGTATATATATCAATTGTAAAAAAAATAAAAGAAATAAAAATCCACAGTCTTCAAACTCACCATTAAGGCTCCTTTCATCTCATAGTTCACTAGCAAATTGAACATATAAAGCACCTTTCACACAGAAAGCCAGAGAGCAAAGCACTAAAGCAAAACAAATACCAGTGATTAAGGAAAATTGAAAGCAGCAGTAAAAATATGTTTCTTTAGTCTACTTTTAAATACGGACTGGGAGCTGCAAATAACTCAGAGTATATATAAGTGGTAATTTTTTTTGTCTTCATGATTTTATGGTGTTGAATACAAATAAGGGAAAAAACATTGTTAATGTAAAAGTAGCAAAAATATTTTGAGATTATTTATTTTAAATATTTACCTGAATTTGTTTAGTAATAATTTTAAAACTCACTCAATTGTTCTTAGGCTGAATAATTTTGACGTGCTTTAGACTGAGTTTAAGTGATTTTAGGAGAAATGGTTTAAAATGTTCTTTCCTAACCTGAGAAGTATCAAACATTCAGATCATTAGAACATTAGTGGACAATGTAAAGAGTTCAGAGTGAATATTTTATTCTGTGCATTGAACAGTATTTAGATATTTCACCAGGGGATTTACAGCTCTTCAAAGGGATAAAGTTGAACTGTTTAGAAGAGTCAGTAAAACACTTGGGTGCTGATTTCTTGATGAATGGCTGTTGTCAATCATTGCTTCTTTTAGCATAACCATTGGCCCACTGAAATGTTTCAAAGAATACTCTGGCAGCCATGAATTTGGAAAAAGGAGGATAAAATGGAAATTGTACAGTTCTCACTTTTTATCTAGAAATTATTTCAACAATGCTGTTGAAGAAATGGCAGTTTATTACAGGAAGATCATTGATTTTGGTGAATACACAGCAAGGTTAAAGTAAAATATATATTTCTAATTAAGAAATTTGAGGGAATGCTACATCCTCTTCTTCCCGCTCTCACTGTCTCTCTCACTCTTTTAATGCTCTCATTCTCTTTCTCTCTCTCTTTTTAAATTCTCGCATTATTACTTATTATATTATTTTCTTTAAAATTTTTTAAAATTAAATTTATTGGGGTGACATTGATTCACAAAACCATACAGGTTTCAAGTGTACAACTCAAAACATCATCTGCACACTGCATTGTGCCCCCATAGCCCCAAGCAAAGTCTCTTTCTGTCCCCATTTTGCCCCATTTGCCCACCTCCACTTTATCCTCCCACTCCCTTTCCCTCTGGCTAAAACCACACTATTGTCTGTATCCATGGGCTATGCATATATGATTTTTTTGCTTAATCCCATTATCTTCTTTCATCCAGGCCCACAACCCCCTTCCTCTCTGATAGCTGTCAGTCTCTTCCATGTATCCATGCCTCTGGTTCTATTTTTTCATTAGATTCCACATTTAAGTAAGATCATATGGTATTTGTCTTTCTCTGTCTGGCTTATTACACTTAGCATAATAATCTCCAGGTCCATCCATGCTGTTGCAACAGCTGATTTCCTTTCCCCCCTTTTTTTTTTAACAGCTGAGTAGTAGTCCATTGTGTAAATGTACACAGCTTTTTATACACTCATCTTCCAATGGGCACTGTTTCCAGATCTTGGCTATTGTAAATAATGTTACAGTGCACATAGGATAGGATGCCAACATACTCATGTAAACAGTTGTTTACGTATATCATTTTCTCATTTCTGAGTTCAAGACCTTTGAACCACCTCATGTTTACTGATGAGCATAAGTCTCTACTCACACATCTACCAAACTTAAAAACTACCAAGCAGAGCTTAAGAAAATCAGGAGGCAGCAAGAGCAATAAGAAATATAAGGAATTGTCATTCTCTCCAATCCCCCTCCCCCAATATTCTTTGGTTTCCACAGTTAACTACTGGAGAGAAATTCTGGGTGTATTTCCTGCAAGCTTACAGTGTTGGTAGAGATAAAGAAGGAGGTGCCTTTTGTTATTAGGGTGAGTGAAGCATTTGTTAAACTTGGCTAGAGCCCACGCTAATAGAATTTTGGAAGGTCTAGTGATTTTTTTAAAGCTATTTATAGGTTACTCCTCATTATGCAACGCAGAGGATATTTTGAGTATTAATGAGTCTGCAGGATTATTCCATGAACTGCTTTGATTTTGTTGGCTGAAGTGTACTTTATAAATAATAACTTACTATTGCAGAATGTATGCAGATTCACATTTTGTGGGGGTTTTTTCTCAAGGATGATGTAGGATTTCTCAATCAGGTAGATTTTGAAATGTGAAAAATAACTATGCATTATCAAAATTTACAAAGAAGTCTGGCACACATTAGGTATGTTCAATCAATGTTTAGTTCCATTTCTTTTCAACGATATTGCTAGACTGCTTTTGGAGTCCCCATTCCTTATGTCTCTGGGACTATTTTCAAAATCCTAAATCACTTGCTGAAAATGTACATTCCTTAGCGAGGCTCCCCGAAAATTCTGATTTATGAGGTGGGGGTGAGGCTGTCAAACAACACTCAAGTGAATATTAACACAGCTTCTGGAAAAATGCTGTAGGATAATAAAATTTTGCCTCTAGTGTTTCCCTAAGATAAAATATATTATATTTGAGTAAGTAAGTATTTAAAATTAGAACATTTTAATAGGAGACAGATATCATGTAGGGTCAATTTGAGCACTAGATATTCAAAATTTCTGGACTTTTTCAAGAACTTTATCAATATTCTCTTTGGCCCTTTAAATCATGTGTAATTCACTCTGGTAACTAGACTCTGGTTCCCAACTAGGCTATGATCCATCAGAATTCGATTTTAAGTTTCCAGGTGAAAGTAGTTAGACAAAATGGTGAAGTAATGTTTCGAGGTTAAGTTTTGGTAGAATCAAAAAATGATGGTTCAGGCTCAGAAACATAGAGGCAGGGAACAGACTTGGACTCTTGGAAGGTAGAGGTGGGTGGGAAGGGATCACCAAAGAACTTGTATGCATATATATATAACCCATGGACATAGACAAAAAAGCCTGGGGCAGGGGACGGGGGCCAGCTAGAAGGGGCCAATGGGGGGAGGGGGGGGGAAGGTGACATATATAATACTTTCAACAATAAAGATTTAATTTAAAAAATGATGGTCATGAACAGACTTAATTATCCACCTTCTTTTGCTTCTAGAAAAGATTCTGCCAAACAAAATAAAAACAGACTCACAGACACAGAGAACAAACTGACAGCTGTCAGAGGGGAGGGAGTCAGAGGCTGGGTAAAAAAGGTGATGGGATTAAGCAACAAACAAACAAACAGACCCTCATAGACAGATAACAGTATAGTGATTACCAGAGGGAAAGGGGGTGGGAGGAGGTAGGAGAGGGTAAAGGAGGAATAAATGGTGATGGAAGGAGACTTGGCTTGGGGCAGTGAACACACAAT
>NW_005875228.1:8203-13068 GCF_000147115.1 Myotis lucifugus | reverse complement strand
ACCGGCCAAGTGGGGAGGACAGAGAGCCTCCTCTCAGACAAGCTGCCCAGCAGAAGCTCCAAGGGCTACTGGGCCTTACCTTGTCCCTTTCCAAGGTAGAGAGAAGCTGAAGGAGGATGCTCCATGTGTATTCACCCATTACCTAAGTCACCAGGTCAACGCAGTGTCCCAGCCACTCTGCGTTCACAGTGCATATCCAAGCCTCTCCCCACAGGACTGTTCTCTGTGCTCTTTATGTTAGTTCAGTGCCCCTCACTGGAGTCTTGACAGAGGGCCTGACCCAGAACCTTGGAGGCCTCCATGGTGACTAGCAGGCCCAAATAAAAGCAGCCTCAATCCCCCAAAACTCCTGTGACATGAGTATCCTCATCCTCCACTCGATCCCACCCCTCCAGGAGCCAGAGGCCTGAAGACCCACAAAGGAACACAAGCAACCAGAGGAGGACTGAGCAGCTACAGAGCCATTTACAAGGGGGTGAGAGCCTGGACCTACTGAGACTAAGAGCTCTGCTGCTGCTGTTTCCCCCTATGGGCAGCAGGGGGCGCTTCTCACCACAGTGGGAGCCAGAGACCCACCAAGTTGTCCTCCCTTCTCTGTCACCTTCTTGGATATTCCATTCCCCACTGGACACACACACACACACACACACACACACACACACACACAACGGACTTCCCAATCTGCATACTCACTCTGACAATACCCCTACCCTCCTTCAAATCAGGCTGCTCCATTCATTCTGATAGAAAAGATGGTCACCAGGAGCACTGACATGTGAGTAAGGAAAGGACAGGGGAGGAGGCAACAGCCATAGATGGATGGGTGGGTACCAAGGTGGGTCTCACCCCAGCCCTTCCAGGGGAACACAGGGTGGGTCCTGAGACAGACTTTGATTTTTTTTTTTTACCAGAGTCTTTGGTCACAGGGAAAGGATCAGGAATCCAAGATGTTTCTTTCCATCTGAGATAAGGGCTGGCACCCATCTAAGCCAGCCCTATGCCAGGCCCCTATCCCACTTCCACTCCACACAGCTGAGATAGCACCATATGGTTAATAACAACTTTCTTGCCTGAATGCCAAATGATCCTTTAGGTCAGTGGTTCTCAACCTTCTGGCCCTTTAAATGCAGTTCCTCATGTTGTGACCCAACCATAAAATTATTTTCGTTGCTACTTCATAACTGTAATGTTGCTACTGTTATGAATCGTAATGTAAATATCTGCTATGCAGGATGGTCTTAGGTGACCCCTGTGCAAGGGTCGTTCGGCCGCCAAAGGGGTTGCGACCCCCAAGTTGCCTCCCTCTAAAGCTTCAGAACCAGAATCTCTCACTGTATCCCATAGTCCCCTCACCCCCAGGAGGACAAGTGTGCTGTCCCAGACTGCACCGCCCTACAGAGCTCCTATGGAGTCAGCTGTGCAGAGCCATTAGGCTCCACCCCCACCTGAGTTCCTCTTGGACTCCTCCCCCACAGTACACACTGAAGCTACACCATTCAAGGGGCTGAACCCCCCATGGCAGGGACTGTGTCCAGATCCCAGACTTCTCTAGTTACCAGCTGCAGGTGCAGCCACTTTCCCTCGACCTGTCTGGCTCCTTACCCTTCTTCCCCATGGATGCCAGCACCCTCGGCCCTGTCCTGGGGTTTTTCCTCATGCTTTCCTCTTGCCTGAGAGTCCTCCAGCCTCCTACCCCTGATCCCCTGCAGCATATCTCCTGTCATCTTTCTACCCTAACGAAGCCCCAGCGATCCTTCCAATCGTACCTCTGGTTGGACCTCACCAGCCCTCGCTCCCTACCCTGGACATGACCCAGTATGCAGAGGATTGACTTGAGTATCAACTGCACAGTTTTCCTTTTATACCAGTGTGTGTGTGACCATCATGCATCTGTCTTGCACACGTCTCTTCTACGTAAGGTGTGTGGGGACAGGTGTGTATTGTCAGTGTGGCTTTCCATCCACTGTTCTCGAAGACTGCTGAGAACCAGCACCTTCTTTTCTCTTTGCTTCATGCATGTGACAACAGCTGAGGGTATTCATTGACTCAGGCAGAGGGGCTGGGCAAAGCTAAAGGCACTGCTTGAGGAGTCACCGTGATCTTGGGCAAAATCTTTCACTCTGTGTGACTTTGTTTCCTCACAGGACTGGTCTGCTCTGCTTTGATGTCTGTGAATGATCTACTCTCTTGTCTTTCACGCCCATCTCCTCTCCTTCCCGGCTATTTTCAGAAAACCCTGGCTGCCTGTCCTTGGCCCAGCTGTAAGGAAACTATCGTCTTGTTTAATAAAGCTTATCCTTCCAGCTCCCTGATGGAGATACAGTCTCAACACAGGAAAGGGCAGCTGGATTGCAAAGCACTCCTCCTCCACCAGGTGGCTCCCTTCACCAACGCTACCGCTCACCTCTCCCTTCTCTTTCCCACTTTTTTTCTGAATAGCACAGATGGGTTAAGGGTGCACCTCTCTTTCCTACTACTTTCTTTCTGAGTAGCACAGATGGAACAAGGGGGCACCGTTTGAATAAGGATTTATTAAAGTCTTGGCAGAAACAAAGGAAACTAAAGCAGAGAATAATATGCCAAGTTGATTATCTAAAAATAGAGGCCCAGTGCACAAATGCGTGGACCAGTGGAGTCCTTCATCCCCCGAGGGGTCCTGGATTATGAGAGGGCACAGGCCAGCTGAGGGACCCCACGGGTACACAATCGGGGCGGGGGAGGGACATGGAGGCTGGCCAGCTGAGGAGGGACAGCAGGAGGGCTCCAGGGCATGTCCGGCCTGTCTCGCTCAGTCCCGATTGGCCGGACCTCAGCAGCAAGTTAACCTATTGGTCGGAGCATCTGCCACCTGGTGGTCAGTGCACATCATAGCAACTAGTCGACAGGTCAACTGTCTGTCCCCTGGTGGTCAGTGCACGTCATAGCAAGCGGTTGAGCAGCCTTAGCATATCATTAGCATATTACACTTTGATTGGTTGAACGAACAACCGGATGACCAGACACTTAGCATATTAGGCTTTTATTATATAGGATACAAATGCAGCTTCACCTATAAACTCCTCATGTGAAAGGAAGGGATGGTGCAGGATACAGCAGAACAGCCTTGCTATTAGCAAGCAAGGCACATACGCAGTATGGGTTAAGGAATCCTTTACTGAAGGACTTGACTTCAGGCTTCAAAGTTCACCCAAAGCCCCAGGGATGGGAGATTTGGAAGTGGAACCTCCAGCCTCTGAACTTGCCCTTTGGACAATCTGCTGGTGTGAGACCACAGTCCTAGGTTCTCTGGACTCACTAAGGTTACCCTCCCCTAGGTTGGGAGGGCTCCTCCTTCCTGCCCATCCCCTCTCCTTTTCCACAGCTTCGTGGTAGTTTGTAACCTTTGCTATCCCCCACCCAACCCCCCGCAAAGCCCCACGTCCTCTTGTGTTTTGTCTGCTGTAAGTCATTGTTTTATCTGTGCAGTCCTATTCCTTGATGGTGATGGGTGAAGGGGCCCTTCAGATCTTAGGGTGGAAGAGGAGAGAGAGGGCCAGTGTCCCCAAGGCACTGTGGCTTCAGGTTAATCCATCTGAACTACAGTCCTGCCTGGCAAAAATAACATCCTGCCCACTGACCTTCTGCATTTATTGTACTAAAATGACATATCTACTGCAGTGATAGCCAGCCTCTGAGATGGCCCCAGGGATCCCTGCTCCATGACATTCCCATCCGCGTGTCGTCCCCTCCCATACTGTATCAGGGTTGGTATGTGTGACCAACTGAATATGATATGATACTATGAAGTGATACTATGTCACGTCCAAGACTAGGTTATAAAAGACATTTCAGATTTTCTGTTCAATGTTGTGTCTATAGCTTAAAATTTGTTAAGAATATAGATCTCACCCTATCCAGTTTGGCTCAATGGATAGAGGGTCGGCCTGCGGACTGAAGGGTCCCGGGTTTGATTCCGGTCAAGGGCACATGCCAGGATTGCAGGCTTGATCCCCAGTAGAGGGCGTGCAGGAGGCAGCCAATCAATGATTATCTCTCACCATTAATGTTTTAATCTCTTTCTCCCTCTCCCTTCTCTCTGAAATCAATAAAAATATATTTTTAAAAAAGATAGATCTCATGTTAAGCATTCTTACCAGAATTAAATAAAAATCTTTTTAAAAAGACATTTTGGCCTCAGCCTTGTTCTTTCTATCTTAGATTACTCTGGGGAAGGTCAGCTGTCATGTCATCAGGACACTCAAGTGTCCAGTGAAGAGGGCTGTGTGTCCAGGAACTGAGGCCCCTGCCCACAGCCCTGTGAGCCAGCCATCTTGGAAGCAGCCCTTCCAGCCCCAATCAAACTGAAACCGGACAACCAATGGGTCGGGGTTGCCTGTCACTATTTGAGCCAATTAAGCAGAGACAGGGTTGAATCATATATGAGTATTTATTCCAATAATGCCGGCGGTATGGGAGAGCAGTAGGTCATCCACAAAAATCTGTTTTCCCCTTCCCCATAAGCCAGCTGCTTATTTTGGGTAGAAGGACAAAGATTACATGGGAAAGTAAGAATTACAGGCATGGGAAAGTAGGCAAGGTATAATGGTTACAGGTTGCAGACAATGCGGGCTGGGGGTGGGGAGGGGTGGTGGAGGAGGTCATGGAGAGCAGGTGCCTCCAGGTGCCTCTGGGACCAGATTACAAGCAATAGGGGCTGGGGGTCGAAAAGGGTGGGCAAAGGGCTGGCGGGCGCCTCCGGGACTAGATTGTTTCAGCAACAAGGTTGTTAATCTTTCCATAATGATAGGCAGTTCTCAGGAAAGGAGGTTGGACTGCATTCCGATGTTGGCTCCCATGTCCTGGGGCGTACAACTCTCAGCTAGGTT
>NW_005875228.1:0-7920 GCF_000147115.1 Myotis lucifugus | reverse complement strand
GATTCTCTAGAATTGCCTCCCTGACCTGGCTCAGCTCTTGATTTACCCCAGGTATTGTCGTTATTAGAAGTGGCATTCAGGGCTTTTACTTTGCTACCAGTCAGCTGGGCCACTTCCACCTTAAGGGAGCCTACCATTACCAGCATAACAAAAATGGTAAAGCAATATATTCAGCAGGACTCCCAGTTGGAGATCGCCGTTGCAGTCCAGTGCCACGGCTGTGAGAAGATCCCTTTTGGTTCAGACCCTGTGATGTTTCTGGGGCATAAAGACAGTCAGTCGTCCTAAGGAACAAGGCCTCCCAGTCCTGCTGGCAGGGATATATGAATACATAGTTACCCCACATATCAAAAACCATCCAGCCGGCAGCTTAGTATGTCCATTACCGTAAGGGAGGGTGAAATTATCAGAACAGTTCATATTGTAGCTATTAGATATTAAAAGACAATATAGAGCAACCGGTAAAAGTCAGACATTTGCCACAGGAAGTCCTTCCCTATGCAGGACAGCAGGTGGCAGCACCAGCGGGAATTTCAAAAATAACAATCCAAATTCTGAAAACATGTTTATGCACTTCTTACACTCACACCCATGGACTTCGGCTTTCTCTCCACCCTCCCCAACCCTCACATCACAACTTTGAAGACTGTCCCTTCTCCCTGCTTCTGCCCTTTGCCCCTTCTCAGTCAATGAGAAACAAATTCCAATGGAGGGGAAAGAGTTGAGACAGTGGGACATGAGGTGTCTTCAGACATGAGCTCCCCAAGGTTGAAAGAATCATGCCTGGCCTAAGCTTATATCCAAGAGCAAAAAGTTCTTCAATGATCACACGGCCTAAAGATGCCACTGGAGCCAGGGTCTTAGCATCATCTTCAGGATCCAGGACCTCATCCTTTTAATCTTGTTTGTCTTAGAAGGGGCCATCTGGTCACAATTATCATTTTAAATACATTTATTTTATAATTATTAAAGTGATTTAATAACATCACATAAATTTCACTAAACAGAGAAACATTTTTTAAGTCACCCATAGCCTTATACTCTAATATGGTCACAGTTGTTTTATTTCTTTACCTTTTAAAATATATTTTTATTGATTTCAGAGAAGAAGCGAGAGGGAGAGAGAGATAGAAACATCAATGATGAGAGTGAATCATTGATCTGCTGCTTCCTGCACACCCACACTGGGGAATGAGCTCACAACCCGGGCATATGCCCTGATCGGAAATCAAACCTTGACTTCCTGGTTCATGGGTTGATGCTCAACTACTGATCCATGCCGGCTGGGCCGGTCACAGTTGTTTTAGATTGTTCTCGTGTTTCTATTTTTGTGAACATTGTGTACTTACAATTTTGTAGATTGTTCCCTTTATTTCTTTTATTCAATCCTCTTAACCTATATTTGGGGACCCATGCATAGAGCAGATGTAGCCTTGACTCATTATGGGCTCACATTAGCTAAGGGAAAGGGGAACAAAATAGATGATTGAAGGACTAGAAATAACCAACTGTCTGGGTTTGCCTGGAACTGAACCAGTTTTAGGATTGAAAGCCCTGTGTCCCAGGAAACCCCTCAGTCTCAGATCAACCAGGACAATTTCTAATAGGTCACCCTTTTAGCAACAAGTCCCCCAAATTAATCCCATTTAGGGTCCAGAATTCCATTTCAATTTATCTATTGGCCTTTAGCTATACCTTTTTGCCTTTCTTTTTTTAATTTTTCTTTTTTAGTGATCACTCTAGGGCAGTTGGACTCAAGCTTTATACCCTTAAAAATTATTGAGAACCCCCAAAAGCCCTTGTCTGTGTGGGTTATATCTATTCATATTCACTGCATAAAACATTAAAACTGAGAAAAATTTAAAATGTAAGGATAAATAAGCACATGTTCCATTAGTTGTGAAGGGACGATGCTGACATACCTCGCGTAGCCTCTGGTCACGCCCTGATACATTCATGAGAGAAAGAGAGAGAAAACAGCAAACAACATCTTAATATTGTTATGAAAATAATTTTGGCCCCATAATCCCCTTCGAAGGATCTCAGGGATCCCCAGCATTCCCCAGACCACAAATAGAAAACCACTGCTCTTAAGAGAACTGCATCCTTCACTTTTTTAGTCTTTTTAGACTTACTGTTGAATGACGAAACTTCGTTACCACATACTAGTAAGTCTCCCCTCATCCTTTATGCTATGGTTTCCATGCATATTAAATCTACACATGTTATAAAGTTTACAATGCAATGTTATAATTTTTGCTTTAAACAGGCATATGTATTTTAAAGATATTAAGAAAAATACATATTTTATATTTACCCACAAATTTACCATTTCTCTTTATCCATCCAGTGACTCTGTTCTTCCATCTGGATTTCTTTCCCTTCAGCCTGAAGAAGTTTCGCGTCTCTCTTAATGCAGGTCTGCTGATGACAAGTTTTCTAAGTTTTCTTTCTATCTGAAGATGCTTTTATTTCATCTTCTTTCTTGAAGAATATTTTTGCTGGGAAAGCAACACTGAGTTGACGCTTTTTCCCTCCAATGTTTTGAAGAAACATTGCTTTCTGGTCTGTGCTGGTTTTGATGAGAAAGCAGTGACATTGAAAATGTGGTTCTGTGATTGCGATGTGTTCTTTTTCTCTGGATGCCTTCAAGATTTTCTTTTTATCTTTAGTTTCCAGCAATGTGACTTTGGTGGGCCCATGTGTGCTCTTTTGTTTATTTTTAGTTCTGCTTTGAATTTATTGAACTTCTTAAACCTGAAGATAGATGCCTTTTTCAACAGCTGGGAAATTTCCAGCCATTATTTCTTCAAATATTTTTTCTGCCTCATTCTCTTCTCTCCTTCTAGCACTCCAAGAACATGCATATTAGAGGGCTTTTTTTTAATATATTGTTCCACTATTCCTGAGTTTCTACTCATTTAAAAAAAATGCCTTCCTCTGTTCTTCAGATTGAATAATTTCTGTTTGTCTTCAAGGTCACTGACTCTTTCTTCCGCCATCTCCATTCTTCTATTAAGCCCTTCCAGTAATTGTTTAAATTTCACACATTGCATCATTCAGTTCTAGAATTTACATTTGGTTCTTTCTTAAAGTTTCTATTGCTCACCAAGTCAGTGTGGCTCAGTGGTTGATCCCCAACCTATGAACCATGAGGTTGTGGTTCGGGGCCCATGCCTGGTTTGCAGGCTCGATCCCCAATGGGGGGTATGCAGGAGGCAGCCAACCAATACCCTGGTGGGTATGGTACTAATGATCTTGCTAGACCTATCAAAGTCAACAACAATAAAGTGAATCAGTGATGAGTGATTCAAATAAAGTGAGGCAGGGTGGGTGGCCATCAACGCAGAAGTCACCAGTATTGTTAGGGCTACTAGGTGTTTAGATGGCTGGATGATGCAGGAGTAGCTATAGTGAAACATATTCAGAGAAACAAAGGACTATCATACTATGGGGTCCCTACCCCTTATGATCTAGTGGTTGGTTCAGCACCCCTCCTTCCAGGACAGATCCCTGTGGACTCATGCTATGGCCCCTCTGGGTCATGGGCTGGCTGTTCCAGCAGGTCCTGGCTTTTTACTTGCAGGTGTCAATAGAAAGTTTCCTCTTCTGGGGTTTCATTTGACTCCTCCTTCAATTGACAAGAAGTGGCCCAACCTGGACTTCTAAACACCATGGGCCAAGCAGTCCACAGCCAGCCACCTGACCTGCTCTGATATCCAATGAGAACGCAGGACCTCAAACACCAGCTGAACCTCCAGGTTTCCAACTCAGGGCAAGGAGGAACAGTGCAGACCAGAAACTGAGGAGGAGTCCACGGAGGTGAATTCTACTGCCTGCACCAAAGGCTTCCCTTCTCCCCCACCTCATATGAATGAGGTCGGGTCCTGGTGCTGCCACATGGCCTTCGCCCTTCTCCCCAGAGCACCCTGCCTAGACAAGAAAGGCAGAGGTAGAGAACCAGGAGCATAAAGAAATGGAAATAGAGGCTTTGAGAAAGAGAATTTAAAAACAAAAAAATAGGCAGCTGGCCTGGTCCCCAGAGAACTTTCTTTAGCTTTTCCTTCAGTTAAGTCTGATGGTTGGTGGTTAAGAGGTTTTCCCGGTCTCAGAAATGTCAAGCCTCAATTGGGGTAAAAATCAGCTCCAATATTTCGGTCATCCCCAAACCAGACCACAGTGGAGTCTACTCTGGAGATTTAAAGTCGTGTTGATAAGCACTGTATTTCCAGTAACTTTCTGCTCCTCCTGCTCCCCAGAGCCTTCCCCAGCTAAAGCCCCGTTGCCTCTTCCAGGCCAAGCCCTCTCCCTTGGCCTGGAGTGAGGGACCTGACTCACAATTGTAGATGAGAGACCTAATATGTCCAATATTTACACTTGTTAACTTGTTCTTTTCTTTTGTACATTTTAAGCTCCTCAGACCTGCCCTTTGTTCCCTCTAAATCCTTCGAAATGAAATTCTGGTGCTTGGTTTTAAACAGCAAGCCTCACAAATGCCAACAAAATAAACCTGAGCAAGAGGAGGACAGAGTGTACTCCCTGTTAGCCCAGCCTTGCAGAAAAGCAGACAGGATTCTGCTCATACAGTTGATTCTGATAAAGTGGAGAACCAAAAACACTTAATCTCACTGGTATGAAACTACACAATCCTGTTCCATGTTATATTTATGTCATCTTTGGAGTGTAATTTACACAAAGGAATCTTTAAAGACATTCAGACTTCAAAGATTATTGCTTTATGACCATGTAGTCTATAAATGTTAAAAGTCTGCAATTCTGATTGATCATTGATAACTTATTACTCATAAAAAATTTAATTAACCTTTTACTTTCCAGAAAGCACAAATACTTGTGAGATTATTGCTTATCTGTTAAACCAGAAGAGTACCTTTGGGATTCTCTTTTCCTCCTTTCAAGCATAAAGATAAAATCCCATTACTCTGTTTGATTTCTTATCAGAGATTTAAGATTCTGCAATTATTTGAATTAACTGAAGGAATCCATGCTCGGTGATCGACCAGGGAAGATAGGAACCAGCCTATGGGAAGAACTGGAAAAGGAAAGAGAGGAGCACAGAACAAACCGATGGTTGCTAGATAGGAGAGGGGGTGGAGGGGATGGACAAAAGGCGAAAGGGATTAAGAAGTATAAATTGCCAATTATAAAAATGGTCAAAGGGATGTAAAATACAGCATAGGGAATCCTATATAATAAACCCTAATATGCAAATCGACAGAATGGCAGAATGACCACAGGAACAACCAGTCGCTATGATGTGCACTGACCACCAGGGGGCAGATGCTCAATGCAGGAGCTCCCCCCAGCCCACAGGCCCTGACCCTGCAGCATCAGCGGGGGGCGGGGCCAGTGAGTGGGTGGTGCCAGCAGGGCTCCCCTCCTGATTGCCCTGCCGATCATCCCTGCTCACCGGCCATGCCTAGGGACCCTACCCATGCATAAATTTTGTGCACTGGGCCTCTTGTATAGTCAATAATATTGTACTCACTATGGTGTCAAGTGGGTACTAAACTTATTGGGGGATCACTTTGTAAGGTATACAAATATCTAAATGTCTAATCACTATGTTGTACACCTGAAACTAATATAATATTATATGTCAGCTGTAATTGAAAAGTAAATTTAAAAGGAAAAGAAAAAAGAGAGAAGCAGTAAAACCCTGAGTTCAGTTACCTCAGGATTTGGAATTTGTCTGTGGCCTTTTTTTCACTGTTATTAGATAGTTGAGTTACAACCATATGTGTCTGTTGGGGGCAAAGGGGAGTATCCCATGGGGATGGAGAAAGAAGGAAAAGTCAGGTCCACACAAGCCCACAACCCAGGCATGTGGACCAACCAGGAACTGAACCATGACCTCCTGGCCCACAGCTCGATGCTGAACCACTGAGCCACTCCGGGCCGGTCAAGCCAACAATAAAAATTCCTAAGCCCAACAGGAAACTTCCTTCTTGAGTCAGAGGCTCCCCAGGAAGATGGAGCAAAAGACGCTCAGAGGAGAGGAAGTTGTCAGAGCTGAAGTTAGAGCAAGGAGGAGGATGAAAGAGAGCACAAAGGCCTGGAGAAAGGGCGGGAAGGAGGGAGAGGGACAAATAAAAGCAGAGTAACGAGAAGGAAGAGAACACACACACCACCAGGGACCTGAGCAGCATGCATGCACCCGGAGTAGAGATTACTTCATGGAATGGGGGTGACAGGGATTGCCCCCCAAGCTGTCCCTTGGACTTAGGCTGAAAGGACAAGGCTCCAGGAAGGGGAGGACCCCAGAGGAATGGTGCTTGGGAAGGAGCCTGGTCATGTGGAATGACCCAGAGAGAGCCCGGAAGGAGCTACTTATTACTATAACAGGATTAAGAACATACAGAGGTCATATATAATACCTTAATCAATAAAGAAAAAAATTTAAAAATATATATACAGAAGTATACCGTTTTTCAGTATATTTTGTATCTTTAATTTTTTTTCACTGTTATTAGATAGTTAAATTACAACCATACGTGTTTGTTGGGGGCAAGGGGGAGTATTCTGTGGGGATGGAGAAAAAAGGAAAAGTCAGGTCCACAGAGTGGTAGCAGAAAAAATCTTAAAGCAACAGTGGGGCTGAATAAAGGAGGATTAGGGGGTTAGTGTAGGGAGGAAGAAGGGAAGAAGCCAGCTAAGAGACTTTCTAGCCATACTTGCAAGATTCAACCACACACATTTCCTGACCCTGTATATGGGCTAGGAGCCCTAGTAGACATTGGTGATGTGAGCCCTGGCCTAGCAGATTGCTTGGGAATACCCCCAAGGGTTCCCAGAGAGTCTCCTGGAAGAAGTGTGGACTGACAGCACTAGAGGAGGTGAGGAGCCATTCTTGGCATATGGCAGCCTTTGTGGCCCAAAGAACAGGGGGACAAAGGGTGAGTAAAACTATTTGACAAAGCCACCAGGAGGTATGGCTCTGAGCCCCAGAGGTGTGCAGAACTTCTAAACGAGGCTGGATCCACCCAGGATGTGACCCGGTGACCACCAGTGGTGCAGAATCCTCCACACCTACCTGCCCCCCGCCCCCCATCCCTTCCCTTTCAGATCACAGCACCATTGTAGCGGCTGCTGCTGACCTTCCACACACCTGCCTCCTTTGAGGACAGGAACCCTGGCCTCCACAAGGACTTCCTGGCCCCCTATCAAGCCATGGGTGAGTGTCTCCTAGGGAGTGTGGCCTCTGTGCCTAGTCATGGCCCCTGGTATCTGCCTAAAGAAGCTGAAATCAGGGCCTAATCCCAGCCCTGTGCCAACTTGACCCTGGTGGAGGAGCAGCTTCCAGGGGTTGTGAGCAAAAGATTACCTAAGCGAGGGCCCCAGACTTGCTTGGGGGAGAAGCTCAAGTTCACAGATCACAAACTTCAAGTTCAACAATGGGTAGGCTGGTAACATAAATGAGTGGAAAGTCAGGGAGGGAAAGGTATGGCCGATTAAAGGCAACAGCCATACTCACAAGGAACCACCCTACCATTTACTATTTTGTACAAATAGTCCAAGAGAGCCCAGAGTCAGTGCCCTCCCACCCCTGATCTCTGAAGCCCACATCGGTTTAGTCTCAACCTGTGGGTCGCGACCCCTTTGGGGGTCGAACGACCCTTTCACAGGGGTCACCTAAGACCATCGGAAAACACATATATAATTACATATTGTTTCTGTGATTAATCACTATGCTTTAACTATGTTCAATTTGTAACAATGAAATTGGGGGTCACCACAACATGAAGAACTGTATTAAGGGGCCGCGGCATTAGGAAGGTTGAGAACCACTGCCTTAAGTTGTGGTGGGTGAGCTATCCCCAAGTTAGACAGTAGGTGGCGCTCAACCCAGAGAATTAGAAAAAGGAACCAGAGAATTACTCAACCCATTTCCAGTAACTGCTC
>NW_005875227.1:0-12787 GCF_000147115.1 Myotis lucifugus | reverse complement strand
AGGTAATGAAAAGGAAGTACAATGATACATTTTAGCACAAATATTTCTGGCTTTCCCTCAGAATAAACGCTCAAATTCAAGAATCCATAGCTTTTTTATATGGATAAAAACACCTATCAATATATGTCCCTAAAAGAATGAATGGGATGGCAAAAAGGAAACATACTTTTAGAATTGTCCCTATCTGTCTATATGGAAACACCAGCATCATCTCTAACCCTGGAATTTTAGAGCTGCGATAATTCTGAAAAGATTTTCTGTAATCTATGGCGCCCATGTTCACATCTGAGGATATCGAGTGGTGGAGTGTCTGAGGCCACACAGCCAACAAATAGCAAAGCCAGGAGTCGAACCAGAATCTACTTGTATCTGTGTGTATCTTAACATTTGGCCATGTTTGCCATTTTTCAGGAGCAAGGTCCCTCAGGAAAAGTTCAACAATGTTAAAGACATCAAATGTAACCTTTGCTATAAGGGGCAACAAACCAAATTAAATCTATCACCAGTCAACAAAATGTGATTCCTCTTTACTTCCTGCACTGTTGCTCACACTCATTTTCATAATTTCGTACTGATGAAAAAATTGAAGGGTGGAGACAGAACTGGTGACTACAGACAAATCTTAATACATTTCAAATTATATGTGTGTGATGTGGCCTTATTTTTTTAATATATATTTTATTGATTTTTTTACAGAGAGGAAGGGAGAGGGATAGAGAGTTAGAAACATCGATGAGAGAGAAACATTGATCAGCTGCCTCCTGCACACTCTCCACTGGGGATGTGCCCGAAACCAAGGTACATGCCCTTGACCAGAATCGAACCTGGGACCCTTGAGTCCACAGGCCGACGCTCTATCCACTGAGCCAAACTGGTTAGGGCGTGGCCTTATTTTTTATTATAAGTTTATTTTAGTTTTAGTCATTCATGTATTTACTTAATTCCAAAAAGAAGTTAAGATGACATAGAAGGTTCCATACTCCTTTTGTCAAGCCAAAACACTATAATCATAAGGTAACCAAGCAGCTTTCCTTTTGGTTCCATCTGATGACTTTTCCTAGTGACCTATCACTGCTGTGAATATTCAAAGATTTGCCCAAGTTAACAGAGAAAGATTAAGCGGCAGTTAGCACATAATACAATTATCCCAGAGATCAAACACAAACTGCTTTTTTTCACTCACATTGCTTATATCTCTACAAACCTGACCCAAATAAGAGAATATGGATCATCCATTTCTAAGGTTTATTCCTAGGTATTACATAACAATTTTAGGCCTTCATCTAAATGACATGGTTTTCCCAAAAGTCTCTGTAAGCAATGAATTCCAAGCCCTAAAATAGTCAGTCCTGGCAAAACTTCTTTCTCTGTCTACTTATTCAGTTTTATGCTTTGGCCACCCAAGCTATTATTGATGAAAATTTGGAATACCAAAGGGGAAAAGAGAAGACATAAAATATATTTTTGGCAGAATTTGGTGTCTTTAAAATAAAAAGTCACCATCCCCTTTGCTCAATGAGCTCAAAGCATCCCATTCGATGGCATCTTTTCAAATGGTCCAGAATGTATTCCTCACTCTCCTTGATTTATCCCCCCTGTTGGCCCCTGCAAGAAAGCATCATTTTTTTCCCTTCTGCCCTCTGTCTTCTATATTTCATTTCAGGTGTCTATTGAGGCAATAGAAGATAAAGCTCTCTGCTTTCCCTTGTACTAAAGTTCTATATGGAACCGGTTCACCTGTCTGTCACTCCTCATTAAATTCTTACCCTCTTCATTCACATCCTGATCTTTGCAAATGAACATTTGCTTAATAAATGTTCCCAAGACTAACAGTGCAGCGTGAAAATCCCACACAGCAGTAAATTATTAACTCAGTCACAGAGGGAGTGCCATATATGACTTTTCAGAATGAGTTATTATGTGGATCATCATGTAATTATGAATTTTTCAAGCCATGATAGAGGAAAATTGAATATTTAATATTTTATGGACATATTCTACACTGAGGACATCTTTCAAAATTTTATGATAATTTTTAGAGTGAGCGAAGAGCAGAACAAAAGTTACAAAATAATTGCAAACTTGAATATTTAATCATGAGAGACATTGTTGGTTATTTCTCAAATTATACAATGTAACCAAGGCTGTGAACTTTCAATCATAGTGTAGTCAAATGGGGAAAAGGTGCATTAAAAACAATCTATAAATATGTTTTGGTTTTTTAAGAAGTAAGAATACAGAGCTTAATGTTGTCAAATTGAGACCTTAGTGTATGACTATTCATGTGAGACGCAATCTTGAGTGATTTATTCTGAATGAGCTACTGTTGAATAAAAATTTTTGAAGTAAGCCATTTTAAAATGTTCAAACTCAACACCTAGGAGTAAACACTAAAATATCTTAAAAACTCTTGACTAAAAATGAAATTGGTGTTTATCAAAAAATTAAAAACTGTAAGAAATATTTTATAGCTTTGATGAAAAAAAAATTAAAGGAAAAATGAAAAGACAATTCTAGGCCAAATAACAAGAATTTGTTATAAATTTCCCTATGCCTTACCTAGACTCATGCATTCATAATATAGCACAATATTTAGCATTTCAGTTATCAGTCACATAGTAACATTGGAAATTTAAAAAAAATTAGTGATTCCAAGTTATTTAATAGGCTCTCCTCATTACTGGGGAGGTTCACTTCCCAGTGCTAATACTAATAAGCCTTGAGAACATTTGAACTCAGAGCTTCTGCACATCAGCATGGCCTTGTCTTACCTCCCAGAGATTCTGAATTGGCCTGAATCAGTGAAAATATCAGTGAGGCTGGACACTGATATTTTTTAAACCTTTCAAATTATTTTACTTTTCAGCCATGGTTTAGAATCACTGATACTGATAAAGCTGTCATCTTGGTTCCAGAGGTCAAAACTTCTTAAATACTTTTAAAATTCCAGAGAATCAAACTTTTGTGTACACTGAGTATATAAGCACCAAGGATAAGGAGGTGACTATTAAACAGTCCTGGCTCTCAAATTGCACATGATCTAAAGAAATACAAGTAACTGCAATTCAGAGAGGTTTATGCCAGGTGATACAGCAGTGGGGGAGAAAATCAACATGCAAGGTACCTAAATGGACTTTTTTGAAACTGAAATTTGACTATGAAAAAAAATGATTATACTGTTTCTTGCATTTGCTCATTCATTCTTCTGCTCACTTGTTTAATTATTTATTCAACAAACATTTATTAAATGACTATATTTTCCCAGTACTATCTTGTTTTTCTCCTCATAGATTATGGAAGATGATAGAATATAAGGAGACTATTAGTTAGCTATTGCTGCATAGCAAACTATAATGAAATTCAAGTGATTTAAAACTACAACCATGTATTTGCTCATGGTTCTGAGATTGGAAATGTGGGCTGAGTTCGGCAGCTTTATCAGAACAGCATCCTTAGTTATAGCTTAACCTTTTAAGATCTTTGAATAAATTACAATTTGAAAACAACAATGCCTCTACTTACCTGAGAAATTGAATGTTTAGTGGAGTGAATCTTTCCTTTAAAAAAAATCATATCTATACACTACGGAAAGCTTTCTGGGAAAAACACCAGTAGACTATCATAATGGGGACACCAATTTTCTGCTCATGCTTTACCCAGTATTGTTTCCCTGTAAATAGTAGATAGGCATCAGTTATTTCTTTCCCCATGAGACTCTCCCAATTGCAATTGGGACTGGCACCAGATGCCGTCAGCAGGTGCAAGTTGGACTGGTGCTGGCAACAGGTGCAAGCGCCAGGAGAGACGGGGGCACGCAGGAGCAAAGAATTTTCAGTAACCACCAGAGGCTCACCCTGATGACAGCGAAGGGCGCCCCACCTTGGTTTGGCACCCCTGCTCACCTGCTCCACCATCCCACCACAGCCGATGCCGGCCATGTTCCACGCTCTGCCGCCTGCTGCTGATGCCCACCATGTTCCACATGCACCCCATGATGGTCAGCGCACGTCATAGCGACAGATTTTTTTGGTTGTTTGGTTGTTCCACGGTTCAGTCTATTTTCATATTAGGGATATATATATATATATATATATTCATAAAAGATGGCAGAATGACCAAACAACCGGTGCATGGAGCACCTCTCATGGGCCGGAACTTGCAGCTCGCACGGTGAGGTGGGGCTTGTGCGGGACTGGCGGGGCTTGAGCAGGGCTGGCATGGCTGGAGCAGCAGAGGCGGGCCCGCAACTTGCACAGGGTGGGTCTGGGGTCCTGCCAGCATGGTGGCTCTGAGTCTCACGCAATTTCACAACTGGGCCTCTAATATATATATATATATACACATTTTCTTTATCCATTCATCTATCAGTGGACATTTAGGTTGGTTGTTTCCATATCTTCCCTATCCTATATAATAAAAGGGTAATATGCAAATTGACCCTAACAGCAGAACCACTGGTAATGACTGGTCACTATGACACACACTGACCAACAGGGGACAGATGCTCAATGCAGGAACTGCCCACTGGTGGTCAGTGCACTCCCACAGGGGGAGCTCTGCTCAGCCACAAGCCAGGCTGACGGCTGCTAGTACAGCGGTGGTGGCGGGAGCCTCTCCCGCCTCCTCAGCAGCACTAAGGATGTCCAACTGCAGCTTTAGGCCTGCTGCCTGCTGGCAAGTGGACATCCCCTGAGGGCTCCCGGGCTGCCAGAGGGATGTCTGACTGCCAGCTTAGGCCCGATCCCCTGGGGAGTGGGCCTAAGCCAGCAGGTGGACATCCCCCGAGGGGTCCCAGACTGTGAGAAGGCACAGGCCGGGCTGAGGGACCCCCCAGAGTGCAAAAATTTTTGTGCACTGAGCCTCTAGTTATAAATAATATTGCAGTGAAAGCAAGAGTGTAGATGTCTCTTCAAGATTTCAATTCTTGCCCTAGCCATTTGGCTCAGTGGATAGAGCATCAGCCTGTGAATTGAAGGGTCCAGTGAACTGAAGCATCAGCCTGTGAACTGGGTTTGATTCTGATCAAGGGCACATGCTCAGGTTGCGGGCTGGATCCCCAGTAGGGGGCGTGCAGGAGGCAGCTTATCAATGATTCTCTCTCATTGTTGATATTTCTATCTCTCTCTCCCTCTCCCTTTCTCTCTGAAATCAATAAGAAATATATTTAAAACAAATAATACAGATTTTAAAAAAGATTTCAATTCTTTTGAATAAATAACCAGGAGTAAAATTGTTGGATCATATGGTAGTTTTAGTTTTAATTTATTGAGGGACCTGTTTTCCATAGTGACTGTACTATTTCACATTCCCACCAACAGTGTAAAAGGATTTTAATATCTCTACATTATTGCCAGTACTGTGATATTTTTAATTAGAAATCAAAGCTATGAAAAAACATATAACTTGGAATAATGTCAGGAAGAAACTCCCAAGCGTTTTAGAAGAAAAAATAAGACTTGCATAACTGTCTAATGAGAAGACTAAAAATGTAAAAATGACAGTTCTTCCAACACCTGTTATACATGTAATGCATTTCCAGCCCCAGTGGGAATTTTCAGAAAGCAAATTTGATAAACTGTCCTGAAAGTCTTCTGGTAAAGTATTTAAAATACTACTAAAAGAAGAAGAAAACTAGAAATATAAGGTGTTTTTCTATATTTTACAAAAACCTTTAAAATTATATTTTAATTTGTAAATATTTGCTCATTAAATGGTAAAATATTATTAAATCATTAATATATGTAAATCTATTATTGAACTAAATATACTAGTACTAGTGGCCCAGTGCATAAAATTGGTGCACATTAAAAGGGAATTAATTAGAGGAAATATTTTAATATTGCTATTTGCCCTTTCTCTCTAATAGAAGTGTCACAGATGAAAGAAAATTAGTAAAATGTATATGAAAATCTCCCTCCTGTCAGAGTCTGGGGCACACTGCGGGACCCAGAGTCAAGTCCCCACCCACCCGCATGCACCTCAAAATCGCACGAGACCCAGACCCAGCCAGCCCCACCCCTACTGGGCGAGATCCAGACCTGGCCAGCCCCACCCCTGTCAAGTCCCACCAAGTGAGGTGTGCAGCCTCAGGGCCCCCGTCAATCCCCACTGGATGGGGGGCACAGCCTCAGGTCCCCTGGCACACCCTCAGGTCCCTGGTCCCAGTGCCGGGGCAGGAGGCGCAGCCTGAGGTCCCCCATCAAGCCCCACCAGGCGGGGTGGTGTGGCCTCAGGTCCTGCAGCCCTGCGCTGGGGCGGGGGGTGCTGCCTGAGGTCCCCTGTCAAGACCTGCCGGGCAGGAGGTGCAGCCTCAGGTCCCTGCTGATAGCTCATTACAGCTCATTATGGGAACCCTGCCTCTGCTGTGGGCATAGCCATCTTGTGACAGTGTGATGGTGTGAGGGTCAATTTGCATATTGCCTCTTTATTATATAGGATTTTATTCATTAATCTGTTACAACTGGGTTCATTCAGTGCTAACCTTAAAACAGGGATTGTGCAGACATATTTAATACTTTCAACAATAACAAATTTTTTAAAGAAAAATATGAGCACACAAAAAAGGGGGGGGACTGTACTAGTTTCTAAGGATTTAAGGAAAATAAGACAGAGCCCCTGCTCTCAATAAAATTTACAATCCTGTGTAAAGATAGGGTAGTAAATATATAGTCACAATATAGTGTTCTCAGTGCTAGCATAGAGGCACTCACAGGGTCCTATGAAAAACCCCAGGAAGAAGGCATGGAGCTGAGGTTTAACAGACAATAAGGTAGGTTAAAGGATGGAAATACTGACTGATAAGGCTGAAGAAATCATCAAGTATCAAATCATGCCAAGGACTCTCTACCTTTTCTCCACTTAAGCATCAGGCACAGAAGAAGCTGACAACTCATCAAACTCCCTATTTCTATTTCTGAAATTACTGTTCACCTCTAATAGAGATGCAAACAGGTATTAATTCTTCAAATGCATTGTCATCAGTGCAGATAGAGCTTGATCCAAAATAACTCCTAGAACTTAAGGCATCTATCATATTTTTGAAAATCAGTATTCACTGGTGAAATCTTATTTTTTTAAGTATATAATATTTTCATAGAAATGATTTTGCCTTGGCATTAAATTCTAAAATGTATTTTTCTTGTGGAATTTTACATAAGATTTTCTGAGACCAGTTTCAAAAAAAAAACGGAAGAGGTGAAATCTTATTTTCTAAAATAAAAATGCTGATTCAATCATCTTTCTTTTCACCATCCAGTCATCAAGTTGAAGACACCTAACAACCACCAAGAAAACTGAACTGAGGAAGGGCCATCAGGGTTGAAACACTGCAGGCACCAGTTTAAGCATCACTTTTGAGCTTATACAAAATTCCCTTTCTCACCTTGCCCAGTGTGTTTCAACCAGATCCACAACATTGCAACAGGAGTTTTGTGATGTGTCTCCTATACATAACAGGAGATAACCAGCCATGCACCTGAAGTCCGTGTGCTCTTTTTCAACAGCAATGACCAAGTTGTGTTGTACAGAGCAACAGCTTTCCAGTGTAAAGAATGAACATCACCAGAGGCTAAGGGGTGTAAAACCTGGAAGACAGGAGTGTTATAGAAGTGAGGGTGTTGTGATGACAGGAAAGGAACCAACAGAGTAAAGGGACGAAGGCTGCAGGCAGCTGAATCCCACTCCCCCACCATAATGCAGGCCATGAGTCACAGCACACATGGAGCATGATGGTCAAGATTGGCTCAGAGACGAGCCAAGTAAAGCATCAAGGCCTAAAAGTAGATCTGCCAATTCTGGTGAAACAGGTCCCATTATCAGAAAAACACCAGACTGATTGTCCTGTCTGGTCCAGAACTATGCCCTCTAAACACGTGTTCTCAGAGTCCCTGTGGTCAATAAAGAGTCTATTATTCCTCCCTTACCCCCAAACTGTATCTAGAAAAAGCCATTTCTTTATTTATTGAAGAGAAAGCTTGGTGAAACTTAACTGTAGTCAAAAGGCCTTTGAAGATTGTAATTCTTGTTACTGCTGCTGGCATTTGATACTAATTTTATAATATCAGGTGCTAGCACTAGAAGCAAGCCCATTTTTTAAATTCAGTTTGTAGACTCAGCCTGAATTTTGACAGTTCCCACACATAAATTACTTCATAAAATATTATCTAGCACTTTTCCTGGGTCAGGCAACTCTTCTGGGGATACGCAGAAAGCACAAGACAGAGTTCTTGCCCTAGTAGAGCATCTAGACAAATAAAAAGTCAACGATGACACGTTTTATGAATCTCATGTCATGGGGACATGAACACGATAGTGTGAGGGCACACAAAAAGATGGTAACTTCTGTTCTGTGAGATCCAGGAGGCTTCCAAGAAGATGAGCTTCTTTATCCAGGTGAAGAACAGTGGAAGAGTCTTTACGACAGAACCAATAGCAATGCAATCAAGGGGCTGAACATATGGTCTGCCCAGAAAATTTGAGGCAGGTCAAAATGGTTGGATCACAAGGCATGAGAAGGGAAGTGGTAACATGAGAATGGAGAGATAGAGACAAGATCATGAAGCCATTTATGAAGGCTGAGTTACCCATCAGAGAGTTCTAAGGAAAGTGACCTGAACCCCAAATGTAAGTTCTTTCAGAGAACAGATTGCTGATTGCCAAAGGCTAGGGGATGAAGGGATGGGCAAAATGGGTGAAGGTGGTCAAAAGATATAAACTTTCAATTATAAGATAAATAAGTCCCAGGGATATAATGTACACCATAGTGACTGGAGTCTAAACAAGTAGATCTTATGAATTCTCATCACAAGAAAAAAACGGTGATTATATAAGGTGGTGGATGTTACTAGACTTATTATGGTTATCATTTCACAATATATACATATATCAAATCATACCACTGTACATCTAAAACTAACACAATGCTATATGTCAGTGATATCTCAATTTAAAAAAATTCTTTCAGCAGGAAATTGGATCTGAATAATATGATAAAGACAAATTGGTAAAAGCAATTATCTGACCAATTTCCAGAATTCACTGAGCCCAACTTTGTAAAGGGACCCAAAATTTGCCATCTTCAGTTCCTGCTCAGATCTTCTGAGTCTCAATTACTAACTCTTTTACAGAAAATGCCTTTAAAAAATTGACACATCAGTCAAGCCCTCGCTGAGGAAGTTGAGCAGCATTATTTCTGCCCACACAATGCTGGGTCCTCAGCCTGAGGCTCATCACCGCCATCTTCAATTTGGATTAAAACCAAGCAATCCACACACCATACATAATTGATCATGAACTTCAGCATCAGAAAGCTTTGGATATTTGGGACCTGGCTGATTGATTATGATGGGATCATGCCCACCTTAATGACAGCTAGTAAATTCCCAGGGTGGTTCTTCACTTCCTCTTTTTAATTCATGGAACTGTAAAAAAAAAAATTTGTACCACACACTTTTAAAAATATAAAGGAAGACTTTATTCAAAACTATAGCAATAGGGGAGAGAGATTGATCTCAGCTCTGCTGAAATAAAAGGTGAGAGGAAGTTTTAACCCTGAGTTGGGCTAATGAAAAGGCACTGGAGGACTTTTAGGGGGGAGGTTGGTCAATGTGATTAGGCCAATGTTTGCTAATTGGCCTTCATTGAAATTAGGCTCCTACCTTCCCACAGAGACTGGGCGATAGGGGTGCCATATCTATCTCTTGCCTATGATTTTACAGTATTTCAAAGAGCTGGATCCAAGGTCCTTAAGAAAGACTTTGGCGGGGGGGGGGGGGGAGTGAGGATTATAGAAGACTTCATCTAAAAGGGGCAGAGAAAACATGGACAACTGCCAAGCTGTTTAAAGTAAATGCTCCAAGAAAAGGGAAGTCGGGCCGAGTCAGGAAGAAGTCTGTCTAAAGTTTAGTCAAACTAAGAGCAACATTAAGAAGGCCTTGGTCAAAAAGCACTTCAAATCTTATGAGCAAAGATATTCTTGAGGCAGCATATTTAAAGGGAAGTATTGCTTTTCTTGGGTAAATAGAAGAACTTAGCTGCTCAGCCTCTGGAGCTGTCATTCTGGGTGAGCTGTGTTATAATTGCCAAGTCCTGTGTTGCTTGAGTGTGTTTTGCTTATGAGGAGCCTCGTCCAGTCCTGGTTCCACCTGAGATACCCATGGCCATGCAAAAAGCAGAGGTGATACCAGCTAGTGTGCGTGTTGATAGCCTATCACCCTTACAGAGGAGTGTGACCATTTACTTTTGCCTTGGCCAAACATCTTGCCTATAAATCTTCATAAGCACATACGCCAAAGTGTCTTCGAATTTCCCCAAATCAACTCACCTCTTCCAAGGCTTATTCATTTGTCCATTTATTTAGCAAATGTTTATGTGCCAGGCCCTGTGCTAGGCAATAGATGAACTGTGCACTCTCTCCCAAAACAGGCATAAACTGTGAACTCTACCTAAAAACCCACTATCTTTCAGTGACCATAGCAAGCATGATATTAACATAACAAATATTTATTAAATATTTCTGATAACCCTTATGCCAAGTATGTGGCATAATTTACATTATCTGTGTTCATAACAGCCCTATGACTTCAGTACCATTATCATCAGATCACTACTTTACAGATGAGGAACCTGAGTCTCAGAGTGGTTTAAGTGAATTATACCAGATTAAGTGACCATGAACAGGTAGGACAAAGACTTGAACCTTGGCCTATGTGACTTGAAGCCTGGGCTCCTGCTCATTTATTGTAATCCTGTCATATGCTCTACAGAGGATCATATGCCTCCTTCACCCATCCAATGTAAATTCAGCAAGTACATAGTAAGCACTTCAAGAGTTTAGAATCCATATTATTAGTGGAAACGCCCCTATTTGGGGGCATAGAAGGCAAAAGACAATTTCTAAGATGACAGTAAACACTAAGATTGATGCTAAAACTCAAAGTGCTCCCAAAGCACCAACAGGACATCTGTTTTGGTAAACACACACACACACACACACACACACACACACACACACGCAAACAAGTCTGCCCTGAAAAAGGCCACAGTTATTAGGGCCACGTGTCCCTCCCCAACTTCAAAGTACTTTCACAATTTTTGCTATATCCACATATCACCTGCACTATTATCTACACTAATAAAAGAGAAACATGGTAATTGGCATACGACCGCTACCCTTTTCATTGGCTAATCAGTGAGTATATGCAAATTAACTGTCAGCCAAGATGGCGACCAGCCAGGCCAGGATCAGCGGAGCCGAGAGGCCTCCCGGCCGCCTGGATCAACGGAGCCGAGAGGCCTCCCGACCACCTGGATCAGCGGAGCCGAGAGGCCTCCCGGCCCCAGGATCAGCGGAGCCAAGAGGCCTCCCGCCCCGGGATCAGCGGAGCCTGATGGAAGCCCTGTGTGTTTATGCACCCTGGGGGTGCAGAGGTCCTGTCCTAGGCAGAGGCCTATGGCGAAATTTCCGACTCTGAGAAGCAGCCTACGGGCTGGAAGGCGGCTCCTCTGACCTCAGTGCTGGAGAAGACCATTAAGCAGAAAACTAAAGAAACCGATTTTACATCATTTCCCAGGTGGAGAACAGTTGGCATGTAAGCCCCTGACCAGTGTCCAGCCTCTCCTCTGTCAGTCTATCTCACTCTTAGGTACCATGTTCTTTGTTCTGTCTTAACTGCAACTCATTTTTAAACTAGATTGCTTTTAAAAGAAGACTAAATAAAGTTTCCCTTAAGTTATTTAGGTGGTGCTGGGGCTGCTGGGGCTGCTGGGGGCCTGATAGAAGACACAAACATGCAATGGGGGGCCTGTACCCAGCAGCCCCAAGGCCCGCCACCTTGGTGCTGGGGCTGCTGTGGGTATCAGAGACACAAACCCGCAGGCCCGGCACCCAGCAGACCCAAGGCCTTCGTGGCAGAACTAAGGAGCAGCAAGCCAAGCGGTAGGAAGCAGCAAGCAGGTGGGCAGTAACAAGGGAGGGGTCCCGGACTGCAAGAGGGCACATGCTGGGCTAAGGGACCCCCCCACCCATCCCCAGTACACGAATTTTGTGCACCGGGCCTCTAGTTTATTTAATATTTATCTTTAAGTGGGCCCACTTTATACCATCACAGTGAATGAAGGAGAAAATGCAGATTTAATTAGTGCCATTAAAATAAATATACTCTACTGAATGTAAATATTCATCTGTGTACAAAGTTCATCTCAATGCCACTGTGGGCAGGGCTGCTTGCCCTCAATCTTCCTTTGGTGTCCTCTTTCCTACCCCATTCTGGGCATCATTTTACAATTTCCAGGTCCACTTCTAAGTCTGAGAAAATACCCTAGACTTTTCTCACTCTCCCCTACCCTCCATTCTACCTGCCTCCCCATTGCACACATCACTGAGTTCTCAAAGCCCCATTTATTCAGGCTCTTCATAGGTAACTCACAAAATAGTCTGATAAAGTAACTCTCCTTGGAGAGTGTTCATAGAGTAAAAGCATTAATAATTAGGAATTTGCAATGAGCCAAGCACTGGACAAATGAATTATATGGATTATTATCCTACTTAATCCTCACAACAAAACTGATAAGAAAGAAACTATTATCTTCTTTTTATATATGAGGAGACTGAAGCTGGGACTGTGACTGAGAAGGGATGTTAAATTATTTGCCTTAGGCCCCACAGCTAGTAAGTTGCAGGTCTATGCACTTCTAAATCCTAAATCTTCTTACATCCTAAGTTGAACAACTTTTCTATACTGTTGTTAATGGAAGTATTATATTTAGGCCTATGTAATATCTCATAGTT
>NW_005875226.1:0-12793 GCF_000147115.1 Myotis lucifugus | reverse complement strand
CGACCACCAATGACCCGGCAGGCCCCAGCCAGGAAGCAGTGGCCAGTGCGAGGCGGGTCACAGAGCCAGGCAGGCCCACAGCCTCGTCACGGCCCCGCGAGCAGCTCCCTGGTCCTGCAAGAGCTGGAGACAGAACGTCGATGTCCGAGTGAGACATCGATCGGCTGCCTCCTGCACACCCCACACGGGACCGAGCCTGTGACCTGGGCATGTGCCCTGAGTGGGATCGAACCGAGACCTCCTGGTTCCTGGGCCGACGCTCACCCACTGAGCCGCACTGCCAGTCTAGATCGGTGTTCCTGCTGAGACGTCTGTGCGCAGTCAGGGCCCTTGCCAGGAGGGAGTGTCCTTAGCTGGGGGCCGGCCCGTGGTGTGGAAAGGTCGGGATGATGGACACACTGTCGTGCTCAAGCCGTCCCACTCGGGAGGTCATTTTGGGACCTGGCACAGGGCTGCAGGTGTGCGGCCTGGAGCCCAGCCCCCTGGACATGCCAGGGAGGGGCCTGTGTCTCCGGTCGCCCAGCCCCTGGCCGTGCACAGCTCACCCTCAGTCCGGCCTCCACGCTGCTCGGGAACCTGTGGGCGTGGGACGGCCGCTCACCTCCTGCCGCTGCCCGTCTGTCCCATGGCACTGCCCAGCCGGCTGGGGCCGTGTCACTCCTCCAAGGGGCTGGTCCTCAGGGTCCGGGTCTCGCACACGATGCCCTGTGACACGGGTGTGGGGCGCTGTGTGCATGTCCATCTTCCGCCTTCCTCCAGTCCAGCCCCAGGTGGGCATGGCGGGACCGTGGGGAATCCTCCCCTCCGAGGCCACCGGCCCCGCTGACCATGTCCTCCCACAGGGACGTGAGGCAGAAGGTCCAGCTCGCAATCGCCCAGGCCTTCGGCATCAGCGCGTCCTCGCTGTACCTGACGAAGCCCACCTTCTTCTCCCGCATCAACAGCACGGAGGCCCGCACGGCCCATGACGAGTACTGGCACGCGCACGTGGACAAGGTGGGCCTCCGGGCGGCTGGCGGGGGGCACGCACCAGGCGCTTGTCCACGGCCGCCCCAGCTCGGCTCTGCCCGGGCGTCCAAGCGTGTTCTCTATGGGATGCATGTTACCTGTTGTTGTTGTTTTTATGTGTGTGTATTTTTTTTTATCAGTTTCAGAGAGGAAGGGAGAGGGAGAGAGAGAAACATTAATGATGAGAGAGAATCACGGATCGGCTGCCTCCTGCACGCCCCTCACTGAGGATTGAGCCCGCAACCCGGGCCTGTGCCCTGACTGGGGATCAAACCGTCACCTCATGGCTCATAGATGGATGCTCAACCACTGAGCCACACTGGCCGGGCGACCCTGGTTTTTAAAAATCTTTGCCCCTCCCCCGGAGAAAGCGCAGGAGCTCTTGTTGCCACCCTCGCCCTGCGCGTCAACGCGTTGGCCGTGGGTCCCGCACCTGCTACTCCCCAGGAGCACGGGCCGGGCTGTGCCTGTGCAGGATCCCAGGGAGGGCCGGACGTGGGTGCAGGAAAGGGCCCCTGAGGCGAGGCGGCCGGAGAGCCTCGTGCCTGACGCCCACGCTGGAAGAGCCAGTGCCGGCTCAGCTCAGCGGTGCCGCTCCCCCTGGCCCGCAGGTGACCTATGGCTCCTTCGACTACACCTCGCTGCTGTACCTCTCCGACTACCTGGACGACTTCGGCGGGGGCCGGTTCGTGTTCATGGAGGAGGGGGCCAACAAGACGGTGGAGCCCAGAGCAGGTGGGACCTGCAGGCGGCCCTGGGTGGGGGGTTTCTGGGGTGGGTGCTGCGTTTATGGAGCGCCTGCTGTGTGCCCAGCTTTGCCTGGATCTGTGCCCGCTGGGCTGAGACCCCCGGGGGACCCATCTGTCAGAGGGTGAGGCAGCGTGTCCTCAGGCTCTGCTGTCCCGGCCGAGTGGCTCCCATGCCTGCCCGGCCCCATGCGCCCGGCCCCCCTGCACCCTGCCCTGTGCTCCGCCCCGACCCTCCCCAGCGGGACCCAGCAGCTAACAATGAGCCCGGGGCCCTGCTGCCCCCACAGTGGGACACGGCGCTGCCATCGACCTTGCATTGAGCACACGGCTCATCCCCTCCCTCTGGGACCTGTGGGGAAGGAGAGCCAGGTCCTGGGGGGAGCGTGCGGTGCCCCCTGGGGCTCCCGGGGGGCGTTTTAAGCCCAATAAATGCTTGAGTAGAACTTCTGTATCGTGAAGCCCCACTGCAAGCCACAGTGTCATCACAGACACCCCAGCGTGGCCCCAGGGCGCGCACACACACCCGCCACATCTGGTGCCCGGACAACGGGCCTGGGGTGCCCTCGCCCTGCCCTGAGGGCCCGCCCGCCACTCCCCCAGATTCTGCGGGTTCCCTCCCTCTTGCCCTGCTCCCACATCAGCAGTCCCGTGGGCAGGCAGTCCATGGGCAGGCAGTCTGTGGGCAGGCAGTCCCAGGGGCAGGCAGTCCCGTGGGCAGGCAGTCCGTGGGCAGGCAGTCCGTGGGCAGGCAGTCCCGGTTGCTGTGGGCCTCCCCCCGCCGCCTGGGTCCTGGTGCCGGTTTGGTAGGATGCAGGCTGCAGAGGCCACACGTGGCCGGGTCACATCTCTCTCCTCCTCCCCAGGCCGCGTGTCCTTCTTCACCTCGGGGTCCGAGAACCTGCACCGCGTGGAGAGGGTGCACTGGGGCACCCGCTACGCCGTCACCATCGCCTTCACCTGCAACCCCGACCACAGCATCGCTGACCCGGCCTTCACGTAGCGCGGCCCCCGGGCTGCACGGGCCCCACGGCGCCCTCGGCCGAGCCCCTCCCCTCTCGTCCCTCCCATGGAACAGGTGCCTTACAATCAGCTGCGTGTGACTGGCTAACGTCTCGGTTGTTTCTCCTGCGAGTAGGGAGCCGGCCTTCTCCCCGCCCTGTGTCCGCTCTGGGTGCTGGGGGCACGGCCCCTCCCTCAGGACGGCTCCCTGTGCCCAAGTCGGGGTCCCGTCGCCCGGGACAATGCCCTGTGGGGCCACAGCTCCCTCAGGAAGGTCCCAGTGAGCAGGGCCTGGGGCCCAGGACCTGGGACACCAGCCGGGCCGTCCCGTGAGGACACCTCTTCCAGAACCCAGCCCCATGGCCCCGGGTGGGCGTCCACGCCGGGCAGGCCTCGGGGCAGCAGGTTCACTCCCGGAACCAAATGCACAGCCCGGGACAGCGGTGACACAGCTGCAGCAGAAAGAGCAGCCAGAGGCCGAGCTGGGAAACTGACCCTCAGCCCCCAGGCCCTGGGGCAGGTGCAGGGCACAGGTCACCTCTCTGGTCCAACCCAGCTCAGGGCTTCCAGACCAACCTGGAGCTTCTCACCTTGATCTTGAGTTTCCAGAACAGAAGGTGTAGGGCCCACGGCCAGCCCGAACTCCTCGGTGTGGCCCCCATTTCCCACCGGGAAGGGCCCTGCACAGCCGAGTGGGCTCCGGGACTGTGGCTTCGTCCCCAGGAAAAGGTGGGCCCCTGTTCGCACCTGCTGCCCCCCCCCCGGGTCCCACCTCAACACTGCCCCCCCGCCCACCGCACACAGCAGAGACCTGCCCTTACCTGGGGGGCTGCGGGGGGCTGTCAGGACTTGTGGGGTGAGAACACGGCCGTGAGATGAGGATGGAGTGTTGGGAGGCCCAGGGCAGAAACCGAGGTGCCCCTCCCCCCCTCGGGCCCAGGCCTGGTCCTGGCGGCCCCAGGGAGCCTGCTGGCACGGGCCACGCCCGGCGCCTCCGTGTTCCTCCGTGTTCCTCCGTGTTCCACGCTGACATAGTTTTAGGGTGAGGCACAGGCTCTGGACTTTCAATCACACTCGGGTGCCTGCCCACTGAGCTGGGGTGCTCCCAGCTGACCTCGCCCTGCGGCCTGGGCAGCCCTCGAGCCCCAGACCCGGCCTCAGCTCTGGAGCAGGAATGCGGGAACTTAGTGACAGTAACGGGCGAGCCCTCCGAGGGGGCACCTTGGGGACCAGGGGATGCGTGTGTGGGGAGTGCAGCGAGGGGGGGGCTGGACGGGCCCTGAGCTGAGCGCTCACCACCCCACCCACCAGCCTCGGCCTCCGCTCTTGCCCTCGGTGGGAAAGGTGGCCTTTGGGTCATCCCTGGGCCGTCTGGGGCTGCCGCCCCCAGGAGAACCGCCCCACCCCCGCGCGGCCGGGCACTCGGAGGCCTGGAAAGGCAGCTCCCAGCGCTCCTGGCTGGGGGCCGCCGCCGGCGTCCTGCGCAGCGTCACCCGTCTGGAATTCCAGTGGAAATCGCTGCCCTGTGCATGGCCCCGGGTCCCTGGGTTCCAGGTGGATGGTTTGTGGGTGCAGGGGCCCCGGCTAGACTCTGGCCACCTGTCCCCCGACACGGGACAGGCTCCCACCTTCTGCCGGCCTGACGGCCGGGCTCCTGAGCGTCCAGGGGCGAGAGGACCCAGCGCCCTGCACCGAGGCTGGCCCTGCAGGTGAGCGGTCAGAACTGGTGACAGGCGTGAGGAGGCCAGGTCTGCAACCAGCTCGGGCCGCCCGGGCAGGGCCCATCTCCGCCCAGTGTCGCTGTCACTGCCCTGGCTCGGCCGTCACCTGTGCCAGCTGCACCCTCCCCCCCAGGAGCCCCGTGAGGTGAGGTCAGTCCCGGGAGCAGAGCTCCCAGGCAGGTAAACGATGTCCACCAGTTGTAGGTGCAACTCCCCAAGGAGTGAGTCCCCGAGAGGAGGAGGGAAGGGAACTTGGAGTGTGTGTCTTTGTGGATGAATGACTGAGGGTGCAGGGGCCCAGCCTCTGGGCTTGGGTGTCTGCTCCAAGCAGCAACTGGGGCTCCCCTGCCCTCCCGCTGGGCCCCGGAAGGTGGGGGTTGGGCTAAAAAGCCCCTGGGCCATGGCCCTGTCCACCCCACCCCCACCCCGGCCTGGCAGTGATCAGCTGCCAGACCCAGAGACCGACTGCCTTTGGGCAGGAATGTGCCTGCACCTGGTAAACCCATCACGGCCCCCAGACTGCGGTCCTGGCGCCTGCCTGCTGGCACCGCCTGGAGCCACACCTCTGGCTGGGCTGTGAATTCCTGCCTCTGGCTGGGCTCATCCCCACCCCCCCACCCCCCCTCCCCCATCCCCTCCGGGAAGGCAAGGTAGTGGGTGGGTCCCGGGTGAGGGGCTCCGTTCACGCATTCATCCTTTTTTTCATTCTCCCCGCCAGGTGCCAGGCCCTCCACTGTCCTGCTCACAGGCCCAGCACCACCCAGCTCCCATTTTTGCTCGGGGAGGGCAGAGGGTGGGGACAGGGACGGGGTGGGTGGGGGGGCTCCAGGCCTGGCACCCGGCTCCTCTCCTGATGCCGCTGGGCACCCAGTCCCAGCCAGTCCCGTCCGGGCCTCTGGTGCCCACGGTCGTCCAGCCGAGCTCCAGCCCGTCCCGCAAAGCCGCCCCCACTACCCCGGCCTCCCGGGAGCCGTGGAGCAGAGGACATTGATGAGACACTCCTCTGAGTGGTCAGTGTGTCCAGGGCTCCCGCTCCTCACAGGAACACACACACACACACACACACACACACACACACACACACACACACGCTAAGCGCAGCCTCGCTCCTGATTGCTCGTGTCTCCCTTGGAGGTCGCAGACGCAGTCCATCCGCCTGCTGGTTTACCAACATCCTTAGGTCTATCCCAATGATCAGTCCCTTTCGGGGCGACGCCTTTTGTTAACTCAGAAACGCAGCCCTTCCCCCGCCTGGGGTCCCACGTCATAAATCCACCCAAACGTCGCGGGGGCCTCTGATTCCTAAAACTGATGCTGAGACAGCACCTCCCCTCAGACCTGTCGCATGTCGGACTGTGGGGCAGACCCAGCAGTGGGAGCGCTGGGCCCGCGTCAGACCCTGACCCGCCTTTGACCGCAGCGCCCCTGCCGGGTGAGAGGGTCCGTCCTGTCTGCCTCCCGGTGTCTGGCTCTGCGTGGGGTTTTAAGTGACTTGCGTAATCGAGTGTATGGATCTCCTCCTGAGGGTCTGGGCTCTGGCTGGCCTTCCCAGCCTCCCCTCCTCCTCGGGAAGACGGTCGCTGTGGTCCTTCCCCTTTTACGGACTCGATGACCCACACGCTCCCTGGTGGGAGGCGCCTCGTCCCGGGCCACACTCCTGGGTCCAATGGTCTCCTTCCCCAGCCCAGCCGCCAGCGGGGTGGCCAGGGCCTCAGAGGATGCCACGCGGCCCCGGCTCCTGACCACGGGCCTCACTGCTTTTCTGGGTGACCTGCTCTCCAGCAGGGCGGACAGACACCCTCCCTCCACACACCCCGGGGGAACTGAACATTGGAGACTGACCCGGAAGCTTCTAAAGACCCGGCGCAGCCTGAACGCCCTGCGGTGGACAGCAGGGGGGCCTGGGGCGGCGGTCAGGGGCTCCGTGAGCACTGGACGCCCAGTGCCGGGGGCTGAGCCTGGCTTTGGGGTTTTGCTTCTTCATCCGCAGGTCTGGGTGTTGGTGGGTGACATTTAAGTGCCGAGAGAACTCATCCGTCACCCTGGGCTCCCTCGGCCTCCGTGTGCTCCTCCGTCGGACGGCAGGAGCCCTCCCGTCCCCGCTGCTAACCAGCTGCCCCGGAGCCAGGGCTGGACGCGGACCGAGCGTCCCCTCCCCTGACCCTCCGTTCCCACACCCTCCACTGGCCCCCCTGCCCAGGAAGAGGGGGCCCTGGTCAGTGCCTTCCCAGGACAGGGGCCCGGGCAGGGGACTGGCCAAAGGGTTGCAGATGGTCCACAGAACCAAGGTGGTCGAGTGACCATGGCCACGATGACCTCCTCGCTCTTGGGCCTGCTGGCTGCCCCTCCCATGGACGTGCTCAGGAGGGACAGCCCAGGTTCAAGGGCCCCCTCCCCAGAGGAAGGTGGGGTGCAGCCGATGCCCCTCCCCCAGCCTGCGGCGGGCACTGTGCTGGCCCCACCCGGGCTGCCTGCAGCCCAGTCCCGCAGATGTGACAGCATCGCTGCCACGGGGGCCGTCATTAACCCGAGTTTACAGGGAGCGGCTGCTCTTTATTATAAAAGCGAGGGCAGGGCCTGGAACATCAGTGGCAGAGGAAGGGGCTGTCGGCAGGGGTGGGGGCTGCAAGGGGCCATGGCCACCCCTGTCCTGGAGCTCAGGTGCAGACCCCGCCCTGGCGGCCCGGGCGGCGCCGGCGGAAGTCCCGGTAGTGCCTGGTGAGCAGCGTGTAGAGGAAGGGGTTGAGGCAGCTGTTGCCGTAGGTGAGGCAGGTGGTCAGGTAGTTGACGAGGCGGGCGCCGCGGGCCGGGAGCGGCGGGGCCCCGCGGTACTGCGCCAGCAGCTGCCAGGTCCAGAAGGGCAGGAAGCAGGCCCAGAAGAGCAGCACGATGCCCAGGACGAGGCGCAGCACCCGGGGGGCGGGCAGCCGCCGCGCCCGCGGGAAGGAGGCGCGCTGCGCCCGCCAGTAGGCCCGGGCCAGGCGCGCGTGCAGCAGCCCGATGGCCAGGCCGGGGCCCACCATGCTGGTGCCGAAGAGCAGGGTCAGGTAGGCGCGGTGCGTGCGCGGGCCCCAGGCCGGCAGGCAGACGCCCTTGCCGCCCCTGGGCACCAGCCGCACGGCCAGGACCATGGGCAGCGCCAGCAGCAGCGCCAGCAGCCACGCGCCCAGCGCCAGGGCCTTGCGGTAGCGCCCGGGCCGCCGCGCCGCGTCCAGCGGCCTCAGCACCGCCGCGCAGCGCTCGCCGCTCAGGAGGGCCAGCGTGAAGCTGCTGGCGTGCATGGTCAGCAGGTCCAGGCTGAGCAGCACGCGGCAGCCCGCGTCCCCGAAGTGCCACTCCCGGGAGACGTAGGTGGCCACGACGAAGGGGACGCTGAGCAGGTAGAGCAGGTCGGCCAGCGCCAGGCTGACCACGTAGACGCGCAGGGAGGCCGAGGCGCGCGGGAAGCGGCCCAGGACCACCAGGATGTACACGTTGCCGACCACGCCCACCGTGCCCATGGCCAGGAGCACCACCCCGAGGGTGCCTGTGGCCACCTGGTCCTCCAGGGAGCTGGGCCCCGTGGAGCTGGCCCACGAGCTGTTCAGGGACGCGTTGAGGCTGCCGGGTGGCTCGGCCGTGGGACCGCCCCTCGCAGCCAGGATGGGGGACCCGCTCGCGGGCTCCGGGGTCAGGGCCATCCCTGCAGAGAGGTCACCCGTGTCCTGCAGGAAAAGGTACCCATTAAGGGTGCAGGTCAGCCCGGCAGCGTGGTTCAGTGGTTGAGCGTCGACCTATGAACCAGGAGTTCACACAGACACATGCCCAGGGTGGCAGGCTCGATCCCCCGTGTGGGGCCTGCAGGAGGCAATGGATCAGTGATTCTCTCTCATCATTGATGTTTCTCTCTCTCTCCCTCTCCTTTCCTCTCTGAAATCAATAAAAATGTATTTTGCTGCCCTGCGGGTGCTGCACCTGTGACGCCAGGGCACAGAGGAAGTGGCTATTTCTAGGCTCAGTGCTCAGTGGGCGCTAGGAATGGTCTGTAGCCTGACATTCCTGGAGGAAAAAACATTTTTTTTTAATCAATGCTCTATATTCAATTTAATTTTTTAAAAAACTCAGGGAGTTGCACACCTCAGGTGTCTGAGGATTATCTTCATAAGAAAAAAAAAGGCTGAAAACATGGGAACACTTAACGGAGGGGAGGCCCTTGGATGGCCCACATCCACACCCGGTAACACTGGCTCCAGGCTTCCCCTCTGCGTCCAGGCTGACGACCCACCAGCGGCACCTGGGCCCCCAGTGCGGGGACAGGGGCCTGGGGTGCAGGACACTGCCCAGGACCCCGCGCAGCCAGCAGGGGACCCCTCCGACCTGCTGAGTCCCGGAGCCTCCCCACGGGGCTGCCGAGAGGCCGAGCTGCACGGGCGGGGTCCCAGCACCCGGGAGGCGCCTCGCATCTCCAGGCGGCTGCTGGGGACCGCTCCGGAGCCCCTGGAGCCCCAGAGCGACGCCAAGCCCCGCTGAGCCCACGCACACACCTGCAGCTCCATGGCCCTCCATCGCCCCGCACCGGATGCCCCGCGCTCACCTCTGTCACCGATAGCAGGTCGAGCGCCTGCAGCCACGCAGGGGTCGTGAGGGTCCCGGGCTCGTGACGAAGGGGAGTCCGGCTGCCGTCCCGCCTGGACAGCCCAGCTGAGTGCCCTTCCTGATCTGCACGGGCTCCCGCCAGCCGGCCGCTGGGACTGCACCGCTGCCTGCGCCAGCCGGATGTGAATGGATATTAATAACCGGGCCAGGGTGCCAGGAGAGGGCGGGAAGGGGCGCCTAGGGAAGAGGGCGCAGGACCGAAGGGAGACGGGCTGCCGGTGCTGGAGAAGCAGGAAGGGGCAGGAGGAGGGTGGGGGCACACCGCAGAGGGACACTGTGGGGGCGCGGGGGGAGGGGGGGGTGGGGGCACGCTGGGCGGCGCCAGGACTGCAAGGTGACCAAGGCTCTGACCAAGGGCAATAGGGCGCGGCCATAGCGAGGGTCTAAGCAGCTCTCACCTGGGTGGGACCCCAAGCAGCTGATGGGGTGCAGTCACCTCCAGACCCGCTCCCTCTCCCCGGGGTGTCTGCACCCCACCCCAACACCCCTGGACCTGGACAGGGTTGAGACCCAGGCTGGGCCTCTGCCCAGGGGCCTTAATGACATTCACAATGTTGTGCAACCGTCGCCACGATCCATTTCCAAAACCTTCTCATCCAAAAAGAAATTCTGTCCCCTTTAACACCAGCCCCCCAGCCCCGCCCCTGGCCCTGGGGACACCCTCCTGGCTGTCCCTGTACATCTGACCCCCCAGAACCTCGGTGCTGGACTCTGCAGGCTCTGAACTTCCCTGCCTGGCTCCTCACTTGGCACCGCCCCTGGCTCAGCCGCCTTCTTTCCGAGGTGGAACCCGCGTCCCTTTTCGGATGGACCGGTCTTCACTCACCCCCTCGGTGGACGTGGGCTGCTTCCACCTTCGGCCACTGTGACCAGGCAGGTCAGCGGCCGAGGGGCCCAGCCGGACATGAGCCCACAGGGCCCCATCAGGACACACAGGTGACCCCGGGCCAAGGACAGCATCCACCAAGAGCGGGGGCGGGCGGCTCCCCACCCTCCAGGACAGCTTGGTTCCTGGCCTCCTGTCCCGACTCCCCAGAGCCTCAGGCCCACGGCCGTCTCCCAGGGGCACTGGCACAGGAGGGAGGGGCAGGTGCGTCCTGCGTGCCTGCTGGGCAGATCCCGTGGGGCTGGAGCCACCAGACCGTGGAGCGGTGAGCGCTTCACCCCCCGAAGTGCGCCTCCCCCCCTCTTCCCCCCAAGGCTGAAACGCAGAGCGAGATTTTCAAGTGCACACAGCACTGCCTTCTCCCAGGACCGGCCATAGAGGACCCCGTGGCGCCCCCTCCAGGGGTCCTGGGCCCCCAGGCTGGGCGGCCTGCAGAAAGGGGCTGACTCGGACTGTGAACCTCACCTTTGAAAGGCCTCATGTGTAACCTGGAGGGTGGGCGAGGAGGGGAGGCCAGGTGGGCCCCTCTGGGAGGAGCTGGGCACGTCCGCGGCTCTGAGTGCGCGCAGAACTGTGAGGTTTGTTGGTTCCGACCAGCTCTGCTCCTGCCTGGTCCCACGCAGTGAGCACTGGCTGCCTTCGCGATGTGGGACCCGCAGATGCCAGTCAGTAGGAGGGCCTGCTGGTCCGTCACCCCTCACGCAGCAGTAAGAGCCCCCCCTCCCCCGAATTGAGGACTGTGGGAGCCTCCAGATGGGCCACTGATGAGCAGAAGCTGCCAATCAAGAGCTTCTTCCCCGCCCACCGCACCCTGGTGACCAGACCTGCAGCGCTGCCTTCTCCCGGGGCCGGCGGAGCCTCTGTCTCATGAACAGGATGAGAACCTTCTACCCCTAGCTCAGCCTGTGGGTTTCAGTTTTATGCCAGGAGCACTCATTGTTGTTCAACACGGCCCTTCTTTGAGGCTGTATTTTTGTTTATACGCAACGTGCTAACCCCCGTGAAACAACCCCCACCTTGAACCCCACGACGGACCAGAGCCCTCGCCTCTCCGCCTCCCGGGAGATTGAAACGGTCACGGGGTTCACCCAGACCGGGGACCACAGGCCATCAGCTGGGACCACCTGAGGATGACGCCAAGGCTTTGATGCAAAATGCTCGTTTTATTGAAAAAACAACATACAAAGAAACAGGAACCCAATGGTCAAACTGCATAAAAGAGCCAACATTCGAAACCGGGTCACCTCCCACAGGACAGCTCCCCCGTGGCCGGGCCAGGGCAGGTGGGCAGGGGTCTTGTCCCCGAGCCACAAACACACCTGCGCCACAGTCACGCTCCAACTCCACGAGCGTCCCCAGCAGGACATGGGTGCTGCTTCCCGCTGAGAACCGGTCAGTCCCTGGGCCACGCCCCATCCTCCCACCACAGGCCCAAGTCCCCGTCCCCGGCCAACAGCTGCCCTGGCTGGGGAGGAGGGGCAGCCGCCTGTCCTTCCCAGTCTCTGGTGGTCACTTGGGCCTCGGGCTGAGGGGCTGGAAGTAGGGAAGCTCCCTCAGGGCCCAGGCTCTCCCGGGCCCCCCAGCTGCCCGTCCCAGCGAAGCCAGGACCCTGCCCTTGGGGGGAGGCCTCTGGCCCAGATGCCGCGTCGCCCTCCTCTGCCTCTGTTTTGTTCCAGGGAGAGTAAGAGAGGACCCTGAACCCCCACATCAGCAGGGCAGTGCCCGCGGGGATCAGCCAGGCACCGTGGCCTGTTAGGCAGCTCTGCAGGACGCTCAGCTGCCAGGGGCTCAGGTCCTGGCCCGGGACTGGGCTCTGGAACCGCAGCACACACTGGTCATTGGGCGCCAGCAGCAGGACCCAGCGCGGCTCTGGCGTCCTCCGGACCCACCGCGGCGACATGTGCCGCAGGTAGGTGCCGTCGGAGCCGCCCACCATGGCCATGGCCGGCAGGCGCAGCAGCCAGGTGTCGGCCAGTGCAAGGTCCACCTCCCCGGTGGCGACCAGCTCCAGCAGCATGGGCTCCCCTGGGGGCAGGATCTCCTGGGGAAAGCTCTGCGGTAAGACATAGGGGCTCGGCCAGTGGGACCAGGTAGGAACCCCCCCAAACCTCCAGGGAAGGCCCTGGGTCCAGTCAGCGTGCTGGGGACCCAGGCCCAGCGGTGCCGCGTTTTGAGGGGTCAGCTCGGTGGGCATCAGGCCCAGCTCTTCGGACTCATCGGGGTCTGACGCCAGGGTGTCCGAGCCCCAGTCCCCAAGCCCACCCTGTTCGGGCTGATCCAGGCCCTGCCACCCGCCGGGCCCCATCCCCTGGGACGGCCCCTCCTCGGGCCCCGCCCCGGGGTGCTGCGCGGGCTCGGGGTCCCAGTCCTCCTCCTCCCAGTCTCCCGCCTCCAAGGCCTCCTTAAAGCTCAGGAAGAGGAGCTTGAAGCAGGGAAGCAGATCCTCAGCTGGTTCTCCTGCTGGAGCTGATACAACCAGAAGGCGCGGAGCTGGGACACGCCCTCCGGCCAGGCCGCTCGCTGCCCGGGCTGCACATGGCGGCGCGGGCCTGCTCCTGGGCGGACAGCACCCTGCGGGGCCTGCAGGGGGCAGGGGGAGGGGCCAGGGGTTTCCTGTGCAGGGATGTGGGGTGGGGGGACGAACGGGGTCCCAAATCCACAGGGACCTGCAGAAGCGGGGAGGGTGAACGTCTGGAAATTTCTTTAGCTGATGCAATTGCTCTGGTCTCCGGAGCGCTGTAAAGAAGAAGCCCAGGAGAGTCAGGCGCCCCCTACAGGCAGGCGGGCGGGTCGGG
>NW_005875225.1:0-12797 GCF_000147115.1 Myotis lucifugus | reverse complement strand
TTCCCAGCTCCTAATAAAAAAGAACCAGGTAGCAAACAAGCCTGGACAACACGAATGAAAACCAAGAGAATTCGCAGGTAGAAGAAACAGACCCAATAGGGAAACCAGAAACTGGAAAGACCAGATACCAGCTTTATAACGAGCATTTATTATGTTCAAGAAATAAGACAACAAGGTGGAAATTTTTGGCAAAAAAGGAAAGACCGTAAGAATGAAATAGAAACTAAAAATGTATAATGATCCCTATCAAGCCCCAATGAACGGATTTAACAGACTAAACACACGTGGGGAAGAACTAGGGCTCTGACACGGCCATCAGAAGGAAAGACACAGAGTGACAAGAGGCCTGAAGTGTGAAGAATGACCACGGGGCTGAAATAGGAAAAGGAGGCAGAGACGTAAGAAAAACACTGAGGAGTTAGGGAGCTGGGGGTTCCCGAGGAGACAGCGTGGGGTGGCAAAGGTCATCTCAGAGCTGCCTAGGACTCACGAGAGATATCAAGCCGCCGGAATAGGAGGCACATGGCATTCCCAGGCGTCCAGGTCAGACGGACGGCGCATTCCACAGCAGGAACAGCAGAGGGGACAGGACGTGGAGACACAGGCCTCGTGCTTGAAGGATCGCCGATGAGCAACGGGAATGTCCAAGACGAAAGCGGGCCGCAGTGTTTTCCAACAGATAGATATCAGGTCATTCATAGTTAGCAGACTTCAATTAAAGGGAAACACCAGGAGATATATGTATACACAAGATGAGAATAATAGAAACAACATTACAATATAGGAGTTAGGAGAGGGATGAATGGAGTTAACGTATTCTAAGTTCCTTGCCGTGTTCAAGGAGAGATTAAAGCCAGGGGAGACAGAGAAACATAGTTGTGACCAACAGAAAATATTGCCAATGTGGTTACTTTAAAACCTCACCTGTCTGAATTACACTAAACGTAAATGGACTGCGTGCTCCCATGAAAACTAGCAAAATGCTGCTTAAGAAGTCAGAACCGTGAAGAGAGTGAAACAAGTCACAGGAAACGTAAAGAATCCTTACAAATCAATACAAACATGAAGACAAACAACCAGTTAAAAAAGGCGCAAGAGCCCTGGCTGGTGTGGCTCAGTGGTTGAGCATCGACCTACGAACCAGGAGGTCATGGTTGGAGTCCCAGTCAGGGCACATGCCTGGGTTGCGGGCTCGATCCCCAGTGTGGGGCGTGCAGGAGGCAGCCAATCCATGATTCTTTCTCATCATTGATGTTCTCATCTCTCTTTCCCTCTCCTTCCTCTCTGAGATCAATAAAAACACTTTTTTTAAAAAAAAAAAAGGTGCAAGAGACTGTGATACTTACCATGTGATTCTATGTCATACTCACCAGAATAACTAAAGTTAACGGACCTGACAGTGCCCCTCCAATGCTCATTCCCTGCAGGCAGGGTATAAACCAGGAGAGCCACTTTGGAAAACTGTTTGACGTTAAATGCACCCAACCTGGCGATCTAACAACGCCTCTCCCAGGTATACGTGCAATAGAGATGCACGCCCATGCTTCGCGAAGGAAGCTACAAAAATGCACACAGCAGCGTCGTTTATAATCCCTTCCAGGGGGAGATGATCCCAAAGGCTGTTGATGTCAGGACAGACAGACACATTTGGTATAGACAATGGAACGCTATACAGCAAAGAACACGAATAAGCAAAGCTCCATCCAACCAACGGATGGATCTCACCAACAAGACGCTGGCTGGGAGCAGCCACACTCAGAGGAATGCATACGTCCCACGTGCGTTCGCATCAAGTTCGAAACTGGAAAACTGCACCATGGGGTTCGCAGCGAGGACGACAACCATCTGGGAGGAGAAAAGGAAGAACTGAGATGGTGATCGGGAGAGAGAAAGCATCTGGACCGTCCACACCCTTCCATGTCGTATATGAGGATGAATTAGAGGCTCACTCTGTGGTCATTCATGAAGACGCCATGTAGGTTTTCCTGTCCTGTTTCATCCATGCCCTGTTTTATTTGTTTAGAAGTTTTACAGAAGGGCGAGTAAGGCAGGACTCCCGAGAGCCTTTAACATACTTTCTGAGTCTTCCAATGGGGGGAGAGTGTGTGGTATTTCCCACACTTATTTGATCACAGAAAAAGCACTGGAGGACGCCTGGTTTCCAGTGAATGAATACCTGGGAGTCTCTGAATCTTCTGCTAGGTCATAGTCCCACACGGCCATCTTTATGTGTTCCTGCCATTTTCCAGGAATCAACAAGAACAAACTGTATTTGACAAATGTGTGGCCACCTTGCCAAAATGTTGTTCTCAGGGAAGGTACCTGTAACAACCTCGCTGATAAGAGAACACCTGACAGTCAGGGTACAGCCTTGGCCACTATAACAAAAAAGATCCAAAATAGAGTGATGTGCTTAAGCAAGGCGGGTAGCTCATGGTTTTTGGAAGGTCTAAGAGTGGCGCAAGGCCAGTGTGGTGGTCCCACGCTCACCAGGAACCCAGGCCCTTTCTGCCCTCTTGGCCCACCACCCTTTCTAGAGGAGCCTTCCTCCTCATGGCCCAGGATGGCTGCTGCCGCTCCACCCATCACAACTACGTTCCAGCTGGTGAGACCAGGGAAAGGGGGGAAGGCGGGAGGAAGCTTCTTAGGGCGCAGGCTACAATTGGCATGTATTATTTCAGCTTTACTCACCCTTGGCATGTATTATTTCAGCTTTACTCACCCTTGGTCAGGATGTAGTCACATGCCCACACCTAGCTGCAAGGGAGGCTGAGGATTCTTTACTAAAGGAAGAAAGGGGAGCTGGGTGTTGGGAAGTGCCACTGGAAGGAGTTATAAGGGACAGCCCCTTTCATTGGGGTACCTATGAGCAATATGGGGATAAGGTACAGGAAGTCGGAGCCCAGGGAAAGGTAAGAAGCCCCCCGGAAGGGAACAATGGCGGCCAGTTTCGGTGACGTTCCGTCGTGGGACACAGCTATTCCTGGGGTTTAGAAGAGAGAGGCCATCTGGAGAAGGCTCCGTCTTTGACACACACCTGCGCCCTGGCTCCCCAGAGCAGAGCTGCGGGGAATGCTGTGACCAGAAGGCCAAGGAGTGTGGCGCAGGGCAGTGTGAGGGGGTCCCAAAGACCTGGATGTGACCTTGGGCCCGGCCACTCCCCACGTGAGTGACCTCGCATGACCTGCTGCCCCAAACCAACCCCTCCACACCCGCCCCTTGGGGTGCGCGCCTGGGCGTCCTTTTCTGGGTGCCGGTGCCTCTTCCCACGAGAAGGAACACAGACAATGAGGCTCCTTCCAGGGTGCAATGCGGCTGCTCCCACAGCCCTGCCTGCGAGACACCCAATTAGCACCGCACGCCGAGCGGCCCCAACAAAAGGCCGCCGCCGCCCGAGCCGGAGCGCGAGGCTCATTAGCGGAGCGGCCGGTGATTATTTATATCCCTCCTCTAATTAAAATTCTGAGAGCTAATTACAATGATCCACCAGCCGGCACCACGCCAGGCTGCGAACTTCACCTTCCCGGCCTCCGCCTCCCGTCTGCCCTCTCAGCTCCCCTGGGCCATCCGCCTCCCGTCTGCCCTCTCAGCTCCCCTGGGCCATCCGCCTCCCGTCTGCCCTCTCAGCTCCCCTGGGCCATCCTCCTCCTGTCTGCCCTCTCAGCTCCCCTGGGCCATCCTCCTCCTGTCTGCCCTCTCAGCTCCCCTGGGCCATCCTCCTCCTGTCTGGCCCTCTCAGCTCCCAGGCCCGGCTTTCCCACAGGACGCTCTGCACCTCCCACCCCTGAACCCACTGTTCTCTGTGCTTTTCCTCAAGCCCCGGGGTCAGGGCTGCTGTGTGTCGTCCCTGAAGCAGGAAGGGGACTGCCAGCCAGCAATCGCTCCATCACGACACCTCAGCCGTCCACGTAAATATCTGCAAGATGGGCCCTCGCCAGTTTGGCTCAGTGAATAGAGCGTTGGACCTCGGACTGAAGGGTCCTGGGTTCGAGTCTGGTCAAGGCCATGTACCTCAGCTGCAGGCTCGATTCCCAGTCCAGGTCAGGCTGTGTAAGAGGCAACCAATCGATGTGTCTCTCTCACACCAATGTTTCTCTCTCTCTCTCCCCCCCCCCACCTTTCACTATCTCTAAAAAAACCCCACAAAAAACAAACAAACAAACAAACAAAAAAACACAATGGGAAAATATCCTCGGGTGAGGGTTAACAAATAAAAATAAAGTATTTGCAAGACGGGAGGCGCAGGCACAGCCCATGTCCCGTGTCTGCGTGCCGGTCCCGTCCCAGCCCCTCTGGTCCCCCAGGCGAGGGCCGTCCAGCGCCCCCTGTAAACGCCACACGGATCAGTAGCCTCAGACCCAGCAGCAAACCAAGCTGGGGGGGGGGAGGGGGAGGCCCAGGTTCCAGATTCCCCATCTAATCACAGTCGCAGCCCCAGGGCCCAGCCAGAGGTTCTCCCCACCACGACTGAGCTGACGAAGGGACGCGGAGAAACCGCAGCCCCACGGGCCCGCGATGGCATCATCTCCATCTCACGACGCCACCTCATCGAATCATCCCCACGCCCGGCACCGTGTCCCCGGGGCACGGCATCCCTCACGGGGGCTGGGCACGTGGGCAATGTGGACGCGTCCCAGCCGCTGCGAGCACCGCCAGATCCACGCAGGACGCAGCCGCCTGGACGTGGCTCTGCGGACGGAACTCCAGTGCCCGGGAAGCCGCGTCTCCGGGCGAAGCTGCGGGGGCTTCGGATTTGAAATGACTCCTGGGAGGACCTGCTCCCGAGGGCCTCTGTGCTGCTGGGAGGAAGGAGGTGAGGCCACGCCTGGAGCTGGACAGGCTCTGCTGGACGCGGGCAGGTAGCCTCTCCTCTCCGCGCCAAGGAGGCGGGTGGGAAAGCGCAGCTGGTGGGCCAACACCCCCCCGCCCCCCCATCCCCATGCCTCTAAGATGTCAGGGCTCCCTGGGCGGGAGGGCGGCAGCTCTGGCCCCGAGCCCTCGGCTTCATCAGCGGGAGGCCGCCCCTCCCGTGGGTGCTTCCAGGATCCGTAGGACAGGGGCCTCCCGCACTCCCCCGCAGTGGTGAGGCCACCCAACAACAGGACAGAAATGGGGGAGAAGGAAGATGGGCTGAGCTGGTGGTGACACCCCCCCGCGGCCCCCCCCCCCCCGCCCCCGGGCACAGGCACAGAGAGGGTCGCCTCCGCCTCCAGGAGCTACTTTAACAAAACACACGAGGAACCCGACGCTCACCCGTGCTCGCGTCCTACCTCCACCCGCGCTTCTCAGGATGGTCCCGGGGCTCCAGGAATAGGAGCCAGCCACGCAGTAGGCGGCGAGCAAACACAGGCCAGGCTGCCGCCTTCTCCACGGAGCAGGGCACAGACATGGGGAACGGGCTTCATTAGGGCGACAAGTATCCAGCCCACGTGCTGTCCTGTGGAACGCGGTCATGGTTGCGGAACGCGGTCATGGTTGCGGAACACGGTCATGGTTGCGGGACGCGGTCATGGCTGCGGGACGCGCTCTGGCCAGTGGTGGGTTAGCAGCAGAACATGCGTCGTCGTCTGTTGAGAGCCTTGGGGGTCAGCGTGGGTGTAACCACTGTGTCCTCACATCCCTGCTGTGACGGCCAGAGATGTCCCAGGGAGAGCCCGTCTGTGAGCGGGTCCCCAGAGCGGGAGCGACGCGAGCAGAGACCCAGGTGATGGCGGCGTGTAAACGAGAGAGAAGGAACTTGTTTTCAGTCACTGGGACTTAGAGACCGACTTACCTTAGAGTCACTAGTGGGTCTGATCTTGGCTGGCACAGGACAGAACACACCTGGTAGAAAACATATAAACAGCCAAAAATTATTGATGAATCAAAGCTGGTGCAGCTATTTCAATATCAGACAAGATCTATGTGAAAGCAAAACCAAAGTCAAGGAGAGAATCTTCGCCCTGACCGGTTTGGCTCAGTGGATAGAGCGTCGACCTGTGGACTGAAGGGTCCCAGGTTCGATTCCGGTCAAGGGCATGTACTTGGGTTGCGGGCACATCCCCAGTAGGGGGTGTGCAGGAGGCAACTGATCGATGTTTCTCTCTCATCGATGTTTCTGACTCTCTATCCCTCTCCCTTCCTCTCTGCAAAAAATCAATAAAATGTATTTTAAAAAAAAAGAGAGAGAGAATCTTAAACCAGCCAGAGAGAAAGGACAGCTACCTCCGTGGAGCAGTTCTGGGGCAGCGAGAGGTCTTTTCGGAGCAGCACAGGGGCCCTAAGGTCCCGGCTTAATATTTTCAAATGAAAGAACAGCACTTTCAGGAAGAAAAACAAAAGAAACAAAACACACCTCCCACACACTCTTACATGGTTACTTTGTAACAAAAAAGGCCTAATTCCAGGTGGGTGGTCGGCAATGCAAGATGAAATAAAATGCAAGAACATGGTAAATGTAAATAATTAAGATGGAATAAAAAACAACAACATGGTAAATGCAAATAATTGCTAACTGTAGGAAGGAATGACTGTGATCTGTAGGACTGAACATGGAGCTGCAGCCAATGCCTGAGGAACGTAACCTATAAGACGTCATTGGGCCTGGGGTCCAGGGTCATCGTGTTATCTGAGATGACGGGGAAGCCGTCGATGATTTATATAATTGGGGGATTTAAACATGTCCGTCGTCATATCTGCAGTAACCACTGAAGGAGTAGAGGTAACACATGTAGCTTCTGAGGTATGGGGGCGGGGGAGGGGAACGAGAAAACACGTCAGTTCAAAATACAGTATGAAAAAAAGGATATGATTCAAAGCGAGAGAAATGTCAGAAAAAAATAGGAGAAAAGAATCTATATATATAAAAGCCTAATATGAAAAGTGTCCCCTCGGGAGTTCGACCGACCGGGAGTTCAATCGCTCGCTATGACGTGCGCTGACCACCAGGAGGCAGCGTGGAACGAAGGAAGGACCCGGCCAGCAGCCGCTAGGGACCCTACCCGTGCATGAATTTCGTGCACTGGGCCTCTCGTACAGTATAGAATGAATGCAAATACATGGATAATTGCAACCCACGTCAAAGAAGTATCGCCATCTTTGCTGTCCATGAGTAACCTATCTAAAAGTAAGAGTCGGCGTAAAGAGGCAGAAGGAACGCGATGAACAGAGGCCTAGGAATCGAAGCTGGAATCCTATTTCAGGGTCAGACGCACGGGACTCGCAGACCAACGCCGTGTCCTGGGAGCAGGGATGACAGAGCCGTGACTGACCGGAGAGACACAGGATTCTAAACAGACACACAGCCGAGGGCAGGGGTCACAGGGCAAAACTCACAAATAAATAAGAGAGACACATAACATGATACAGGGAATTTTTAACACTTTCTTTCAGAATCAAATAATCTGGCAGGAAATGTGTATACAGTAGATTTGAATCAGCTGATTTAAAAAACGTGACCTCATGGACCATAGAATACGCTAGCGAAGAGAAAACATCGCCTTTGCCAACACGCTGAGTGGCAAACCAAACGCAAATACCGAAGGACTGATGTCGTACGAAGCATGTGCACAAATAAACATGGGCTAGGGCCCTGGCCGGTGTGGCTCCGGCGGTCGGAGCATCAACAAATGCACCGAAAGGTCATGGGTTTGATCCCCGGTCGGGGTGTGTGGGGGAGGCAATCGAACGATGTTTCTCTCGTACATCTCTCCTTCTCTCTCTCTCTCTCCCTTCCCTTCCCTTTTCCCTAGAAATCAATGAAACTGTCCTTGGGTGAGGAGTGATGTTGTAGCATAAAAACGAATGAGGAGATCCTGTGAATAAATTCATTCGAATTGATTTTTAAAGATAACTATAAAAAATGATATGTGTCTGGGAATCAAGAAACATTTACAAATAACACTTTAGCCATAGAACAAGTCATAATAGAAATCAGGATAAATGCAGGCTGAGAAAGATAATAAAAACAATACATACCAAAACCTAGTAGGGACATTAAAAAATACCCTTAAGTGCCTTTAAGTGCCAATGTTAGAAAAAAAATGTCTAAAAATGAATGAGGACATTTTTCATTGAGAGACGGTAGATAAATAATAGAATAAATATAAAATAAGTAGGTGGAGGTTAATAAAGATACAAGAAGAAACTAAAATACAGAAAATAAACATACGGAGATTCAACAACGCTAAAAAACAATTGTTCTTTAATAAATCCAATAAAATTGATGACCCTTTAAAAAGATTGATCTAGAAAAAAAAGACACAAATGAAGAAAATATAAAGAACGATGTTACAGCATAAAAACGAATGAGAAGATCCTGTGAATAAATTCATTCGAATACGTTGAAACATTCAGGCAAATAAAAAAATTCCCCACCACACATTCGAGCAGCAAACGGTTCCATATTTATTTTTTTCAATCATTCAGATCAAGCAGCTCAAAGAAGTGTTTCAGCCAAAATGAATGAAACGTTATTTAGACCCAGAGCTGTGTGCTCCATGCCCTGGATTTGGCTCCGCCTCCTGGCGACCCCGTGAATGAGTGACACCCACAGCCTCCTGTCCTCACAGCCCTGCTCCCGGCTGCCTTCCATATTCCCAGCATCGTCACTTTTAAAATATATATATTTGTAAATTTATATATTTCAGAGAGGAAGGGAGAGGGAGAGAGAGAGAAACATCAATGATGAGAGAGAATCACAGATCGGCTGCCTCCTGCACGCCCCACACTGGGGCTGGAGCCTGGAACCCAGGCCTGTGCCCTGACCGGGAATCGAACCCTGACCTGCTGGTTCATAGGTCGATGCTCAGCCACGGAGCCCCACCCAGCGGGCACATGACCATCTTTCTCCAAGAACCCGACCTCCTGCCGCATCCCCCGGAGGGCGGCTTCGCTTTGTCGTTGCCTCCAGCGATGTTTCAGCCTCATTTGCTGGGGGAGCCTCTTGCTGGTCTTTGGTCCAGGGTCTCCGTAGAACCTCCTCCAACACCATGTTTCAGAGGAACCATTGTTTTCCCAGCAGCCCCCTCGCTGTCCAGCTCCCACACCCGCACCGAGTACCTGGGGTCAGAGGCTGTGGACGGGCTCAGCCTCCTCCCGCCGTCCTGGCTGCAGCCCGTTTGGACTGATGACCGACCAAGGTCGGCGAGACCTTGAACAGCCTCAGCGTCTGTGTCGTGTTAAGTTGTGCGTTTCTCTGTGGTTGATTGTCGTCTCCTTGATGTGCAAACGTGGCCCCGCTTCTCATGGTCTCCTTCCCAGGACGCGGGGAAATTATTATTTAAAAAGTGGGTCAAGGGAGCGTGGCCAAGGACAAGCCAGGTTCCAAGCCAGGTCCCAGCGCGACTGCTTTCTGCTCCGTTTCGTCAGTGCCAGGACAGGGCTGGCCCCGCTGCCCGGGAAACACACAGGCCACGGGAAGACGCTGAGACCGACAGGCGCTCAGGAAGCGCACCCTTTACGGCCAGTTGTTCCCTCAGACCAACCGGGTCCTCACCGCCAAGGCGGAGGCGGGAGAGCTGCCGAAGGCAGGTGCCCCTGACCTCCAGGGCGGGCCCCTACCTGCTGGCAGGTGCGCGCTGGCTGACCCCCTCACGTCCCAGCCCAGGGACACGGGCCTCCCTTCCTGCACATCATCGGCTCCTCTACCGAATCGGAGGCCCTTCCAACAGCAAACCAACCAACCCCGTGGCGGCCCGGTCCCCACCCCCTGAGCAGGGCCGAAAGCACGCCCTCGCTGTCACCTCCCAGCTCTGGTCTGCGGGCCCCGGTGGGGCATGGACACCCCGAGGGGCTGCAGGGGATCAGCACAGAACGCCCCCTGTGCCCGGTGCTCAGAGGCGCCCCCTGCGTGACGCTGGGCAAAGGCTCAGGAAGAGCCGAGAACGGGCTTCTCCCCCGACCCACCCTTCAGCCTCCGGTGCCCTGGCCGAGGGGGGCCGCGGGCGAGCCTCCTTTCACAGTTCCCGCATTTCCACGTCCACTCTCACAAGGGCCAAAACAGGCAAACGTCTCCACACACACACACACACATGCACAGACACACACACGCACACAGACGTGCACACATATACACACACGCACGCACACACACGCGCGCACACACACATACACACATACACGCACACGCGCACACACACACACATACACACACGTGTCGTGGGCGACAGAGGCGGCATGCTCTTGGGCCCATTGCTGGCTCCGTGCGGCCATCACTTGGGGAATATGAGGCGCAGCTCCTCACATCAGGGTCCGCCCATCAGAGGTGGGTGCCCCCCTCCCCCACCCCCCCACCCCCCTCTGTAGCCCCAGTGCCCTCTGCGGGGCTCTATCCTCCCCGGGAGAAATGGGAGAGCGGAGAGCATGTGTGGATTTGACTTTGAAAGGAAAACGGTCCGTCCGACCCGACTTCTTTTGAGAAGCAGCCGGCAGACTCGCTGGGGGTAGAGCCACGCGGCCCGTCACTCGCTGTCCTCCCTGCCTCCGAGGCCGGGAGTCTGAAGCGGACTCACTGGGAGCTCTGAGTGAACAGTCACGCTCCCAGCGGCTTCTGTGTTCGGAGCTGCGTGTGGGGTGCGGAGGCAGAACACCGGGTGGTGACTGACCCCCCTCCCTGGAGTCTGGCTCCTGGGAGGAGGCGGGAGGACCCTGGAGGCCGGGGTGGCCCCTGCGTTCCCACCGCCTGTGACCACCCGCCAAAGGTCTCAGGGCCCGTGACCACCCGGCCAGAGGTGTCACCACCCATGACCACCGGCCGGAGGACTCACCACCCGTGACCACCCGGCCGGAGGTGTCCCCGCCCGTGACCACCCGGCCAGAGGTGTCCACCCTGAGGTGCAGTGACACCCACCTGGATGGATGTGGAAGGGGCTCGGCACCTGCTGGCTCTGCTGGGAATGAAGGCTCTTTGCCTGCAGGGAGGGGCGTGGCTCTGTGTTGAGCTTGTTTAGGAATAAAATAACGGATGCCCTTCTCCACGAGTGAAATCCAGTCGCATCTGTATTTAAAATAATAAAACACTAGGCGCTTCGCCCACTCGGTAAATGGCCAAAAAGCACCAGGAAGCCCGTGGCTCATGTCACATCCTCCGAGCAGTGACAGGAGGTGGGCCTCCTCTTGGAGCGAAATTTACCCTGTGCCACGAGCAGGGCGCTCGGGCTGCTCTGGGCATCAGAGAGGTGAGGACGTGATGCACAGGCCAGGGAAGAGTTTGCGGGGGGCCTGGACCAATACCATTAGTAGGCCCGCCCGGCGTGGCTCAGGGGTTGAGCATCAATCTATGACCCAGGAGGTCATGGTTCGATTCCTAGTCAGGGCACATGCCTGGGTTGCAGGCTTGATCCCTGGTGGGGGGTGTGCAGGAGGCAGCCCATCAATGATTCTCTCTCATCATTGAGTTCCTATCTCTTTCTCCCTCTCCCTTCCTCTCTGAAATCAATAAAAAAAATATATTTTTAAAAAGAAGTGTGGTAGGCACAACACACACACTGGGTTTCAAGGACTTGGTTCCAAAGGAGAGACCGTAAACTATCCCTTTATACTTTTTACATCGATAACAGGCCGAAAGGGAAATATTTCAGAAATATTGGGTTAAATAAAATCTTATTAAAATGAATTTCACCTGCTTCTTTTTACTTCCTTTTCTGCGAAGCTACCAGAACATTTTAAATTATGTCTGTGGTTTGCGATCTATTTCCCCTGCAGGGCCGGGCGGGAAAGCCAGGCCACGGCGTCAGGCCACGGTGTCAGGCCACGGCCCCCACAGTCCCCGCGAGGCGTGTGACGATGCCAAAGCCAGTGGCGGTGGTGGACCAGGCTGGGGCGCTGGGGTTTCAGAGGGTCAATAATGCTCACCTGGGTGTTGTTGTTTTCGTTGTTTTGATTTCTACGCTCTGAGTTACTTGAGAGTCAGAGGCAAAAGTCAGACCAAGGGAAATAAATGCGCTGGCTTGTCACTCACCGCAGCCGGACCCAGCGAAGCAGACCTCCGATCCACAGCCGCCACGGGCTCGCCAACCACTCACCAAAGACGCACACCCGCCCTCCGAGTCTGGGAGGGGCAGGGCCCTCCGGGGGCAGGAGATGGTGTTCTCCGTGGACCGAAGGACCCCAGAGAGGGGGACCGTCTGGACGGAGAAAGCCCTGCTGTGTCCCCGCACCCAGCGGCCGTCAATCCCGCTCACCTCTCCGGGGAGGAGCTGGAGAGCAAGGGCCGGGCCCAGAACAGCCAGAGCTGGGCTATGCTGGGCCCAGAGGAGCCGGAGCTGGGCGATGCCGGGCCCACGCTGCGCTTGGGGCTTCTCAGCGATGCTGTTCCAGCGCCTCTCCTCTGGTGGCTCCCACCAGTGGCGGCCGGCTCGGCGGCTAGCACGGTGCTGACGTGTGGGAAGGAGCCGATTCCAGGCCACCCACTCACCTGTCACGCGGGTGCTCTGGGTGACACGCAAGTGCGAGTCCTCAATGACACACGTGGAAACGAAAGCCACGCGAGGAGGTGGGCTCAGCCGCCACGGATCCTGGCCGTGCAGGAGGGGAAGGGGCGTGTGTTCAGAGCCACGTGGGCGAGGCTGAGAACCGGCCGCTGTGGCCTTTACGTCCGAGTTTGGTGCGTGCAGAGCTGTGGAGAAGGGGAAGCCTCGGCCATGGCCCACGTAGACGCTGGGACTGGGAGGAGGAGGAGGAGGAGGAGGCAAAGAGGAGGCCAATCTCGGAAGGAGCTCGCAGTGATGGCCGTGCTCCTGGCAGAGCTGAGGAACCACAGGAGGCGGGCGCTACCGGAGGCTAAACCCTCTCACCTGCCCGCTGCTGAGGCGCAGGGT
>NW_005875224.1:0-12803 GCF_000147115.1 Myotis lucifugus | reverse complement strand
TCTGCAATAACTGGTTTAATATAGCCCCATGGTAGATTCAATAATAGCTAATGTGCTTTATGTAAAATTAAACAAGAATAATTACTAGTAGTGGGAACTAAGGTAAGTAATAGAATGGTGATGAGGAGATCACTCTTGAGGTAGAGAAGGATTTGGAATAAATTAACCAGCATTTCCAATGACCACTGTCACATATAAAGCAGCAGTTCCTGAAAGTATCCGTGTTGAAAATGGATACTTATGCAAAATATTACCTATGGACAACTGTAGTAACTGATTTTGATGAAGTCTGGATTTAGCTAATGGCCACTTGGCATGGCGTGCAGCGATGCTGCCAGGTTGAAGCCAAAGCCTTCTTTTTTCCTGTGTTCTGGTTCTGATTATAATGCATCATAATCTTTTTTTAAAAATAGTCCTAAAGTCCGCCACTATACTCAAAGCCCCTTTTATTGATGTTTTACTTCTTTGAAAAGGTGACATGAGCCCCTTCCATCTCTCATCCTGCCCACGTATCTTTTGGAGAGTCAAAACAAAAGGACATTTTGAAAAATAAAGTATGTGCCCTGGCCAGTGTGGCTCAGTTAGCTGGACATCTTCCCATGCACCAGAAGGTTGCCAGTTCGATTCCTGGTTAGGGTGCATCCCTGGGTTGTGGGCTCGATCTCCAGTAGGGGGCAAACAGGAGGTGGTCGATATGATGTTTCTCTGTCTCTTACCCCCTCTCTTTTTCTCTCCCTAAAATAAGTAAAAACGTATTTTAAAAAATAAAGCATATTCTAAAATACTTGGTGAATCACATACTTTACAGACATAAAACATCGTTTGAGCAGCATCTTGAATGACGCTGCTTTTCAGTTTTTCTCCAGGACATGACATAGCTGTAAGATTTCTCCACCTTCTCCGACACCCGTGATCTCCCTCGGCACTGTGCAGGAAGCAATCAAAGAGCCTGAAGGATGGCCACAGTTTTGGTTCTCTTGCTGTCAAACTTAAGACATGTCCATACTGATGTGGAAATATTTGGAAAAGGATGGTTGAAGAGCGGACTGTAATAGTCAAAACCAAACTATTTCTCAAGTAATGTTTTTATGTTTATGCAAAATTTCCATTTTATTTTTATTTATATTTGCTTTCTACACATAGAGTTTTATATTCAATATTCATGCTATTCAACATCAAATAGTTTATTGTTTGTATTTTAACTGAGATTGAGGGGATCAAGTCTGCATTGGGCAGTTGTAGTCATTCATTACAGGGTATGCAGTTCTCTTTCTCCATGAGCATGACAGCTAAAATTATTAACTTATTTTAGGTTTCAGACTTGCTAAGTATGCAACTGATATTATGTCTATAAAATAGGGTAAATAATATTACCTACTTATATGGATGATGTAAACATAAAGTGAGATGATGCACATAAAATGTTTATTACAATGCCTGCCAAATAGTTAACATTCAGTGCATCTTAACAATAATAATATTAATAGTAATAATAAAAATAATAGTCATATCTTTGCAATTGGAAGAGGATTGAGGTAATTATTTAAGTTTAATTGTCACTAAGCAAATCTCTGTGTGACTAGGAAATAAGATTCACTTTGTAGAGAATATTTTTAATACTGCTAAGCTATTTTTTAAAATATATTTTATTGATTTTTTTACAGAGAGGAAGGGAGAGGGATAGAGAGTTAGGAACATTGATGAGAGAGAAACATCAATCAGCTGCCTCCTGCACACTCCCTACTGGGGATGTGCCTGCAACCAAGGTACATGCCCTTGACTGGAATCAAACTTGGGACCCTTGAGTCTGCAGGCCAATGCTCTATCCACTGAGCCAAACCGGTTAGGGCTGCTAAGCTATTTTTTTCTTTATAATTTTAAATGTTATTTCAAATTTATATGTGATAAAAACATAATTCTCTTGTCAAAGGATTTAAAGATGATTGTAACAAAAACAAAATGATGTCTTATATACAGCAGGAAATCAGGACCGATACATAGAAAAGGATGATACACCCAGCAGGGGGTACTTTGTTGTTGCTCTTTGGAGCTTCAAATTGATTTCGAACTTGCTGCAGCCAAGGACAAAAGGGTCATTTAGTCAGGCCTCTTATTCATGGAAGGCCTAAAGTTTAGACTTTAACATTATATGCTAATAATGTACATATGCATTGAAATACCCAGCAGGCTAACATCTCTATTACTGGACTATACTTCTATGTCTTTTTTGCTGAATCACACTCCCTTAAATGTTCTAATTAGTTAATTAATTTTTATAAATCCTGCAATTGTATTGGAAATGCATATTTAAGTTTTATTGTATTTGTGTGTATGTGTCCAAAACAAATCATTAATTTTAAAAATATAAGACTTTCAGATATACCACAATTTTTAAAAAAATCTTTTTACTGATTTTTAGAGAGAGAGAGGAAGGGAAAGGGATAGAGAGATAGAAACATCAATGAGAGAAACATCATCGGTTGTCTGCCTCCTGTATGCCTCTTACTGGGGATCGAGCTGAAACCCTGGGCATGTGTTGGGGGTTCAATGCTCCACCACTGAGCCACACCAGCAGGACTATAGCACAATTTTTGTAACTCTGTTTTATTATTTCTTTCTTTCTTTTTTATAAGTATATATGGAACCTCCAAAAGTGGAAATGAATTAGGATTCTCCTGACCTTTGGGATGGCCTAACAAGGGATCCAAGAGGAAGGGATCCAAGGGAACCAGAGAAACTGTAGAGTGGCCATGAAGGCCCATTAACAGTTGTTGCAGAAATGAAGTTAATTAATTCTACTTTAGATGAAGATGGACTGAGAAAGGCTCTTATAAAATGTAGCAATAAACACTGCATACTCACCTATAATTACTGAGGACTCTTTCCCTGGAGTTTAAAGTAATTAAACCAAACATTTAATCTTCTGTCTCAATGTGTCTGGTTGAGATATATGGCTAAGACACAAATAAATAAGAGAAAAGTATAAAATATCAAAATGATGGATTTTCAGTTGAGGTGTATTTATTCATCTTGAGTTATTCCAATTTTCAACATAGACAAATAGGCCATTACCAGCCTTTAGTATGACCAGATAGGTTGCATAAATAGCAGAAAATTTACGTTAATTTTAGAATATGTAAAGTCAGTATATTGCTATGAAGTTACAAAAAAAAGTATCACTTGAAACTTTGTTTTTTGATTGTATTGTTCTAATCTCATGTAAATTCATTTTAATAACCTAGGACTCTTCTAGTTTTATATATATAAACTTGACAGCTGGAGCCCATCAATACATATTATATATCTGACCATCCCTATATAATAAAAGCCTAATATGCAAGTTGTCCCCTGGGGCGGTCATTTGACCTGGAGTTCAACCACTTGCTATGACGTGCGCTGACCACCAGGGGGCGGCGCAGAACACGGCCAGCGTCAGTCATGCGGCGCTGGGCGCAGTGGAGGCGCTGCCGGCCCTGATGGGCCTCCAAGGAGAGCAGGACTATGGCGGGATGGTGGAGCAGGTGAGCGGGTGGCGCTAGGACAAGGCAAGTGCAAGCAGGAGCCCAATCACTCTGCCGATCGCCCTGCAGACGGCAACCAGTGGTGAAGGCGGGGCCGCTGCCTGGCTCCCAGGCGCTGAGGGAGCAGGGTAGGGGGCCCAGCCCCAATCGATCGCCCCCCATTCAGGATGGTGGAGCAGGTGAGGGGGCAGCACCAGGTCAAGGTAGAGTACTAGGTGGAGCTGCAGGGCTGCAAGCCTGGGGGCGCGAGCTGGGGCTGTGACCCTGGGGGCACGAGCTGGGGCCCGATCCCTGCAGGCCACCACCCGTGCATGAATTCGTTCACCAGGCCTCTAGTAATGTATATAATGTACCTCCATATACATTACATAAAGGATGTACCAGGAGATACACATTTCTGTTTAAGCAAAGGTGACAGATCCTAGTCAAATATAAGAAATGGAAGCAGAAACATATCCTTTCATAGCAAATGCTGAAAAAATATTCCTTGAATCAATGCATGAATGAAGGGGAGGGTTAAAAACCAGCAGAAGAGGAATAGCAGTGCTTAGCATGTGTATTGATAAGGTGCTATGTGTACAAACACTATTTGTGGAAGAGAAATTTCCAGATCATAAGGAATCTATGGATTCTACTTCACTACTCCTCTGAAATGTCACAAAGGCAAAATGTAATAACGCTTAATATTAACTTTCTAAATGCTGGGATTTTATTTTTCTAAAATCAGTGCATTGCATAAAGTTTAGATTTGTTTATAGAACAGTTTCATCTCTCAAGAAGTAAAGAAAGCAATGAAGTGTTAGAAGACTCATGGACTGGAATTGAATCCTGACTCCATTATTTAGAACTGTGTGAATTCTGATTCTAGATCCCTCATCTTTAAAAGGAAAAATAATATCCATTCTAGATTGATTTTGTGTTAATTAAACAAAACAACGATTTTCCCCCAACATACAGGTTGACATATAATAATGAAATACGTGTCAACCGTTATTCTTCCTAAATCAGAATAAGAAAAGCATTGAGTGATTTAATAGAAACTTTAGGAAAGTAAAAATGACAGAATCATTTGAGATTCTGTTATGGATCTCTTTTCACATGTAAAAAGAATTTAGGGGAGTCAATAAAAATATGCAAAAGTTAGTATAGTTTTATGGCAAGTATCACTAAAATAATTGCTCCCTTCCTTCATCATCTTTGCTCTATCTTGACAGATAGACCCATTCAATGCACACCTACTGGCTTAGTTTAGAGTCAGTTCTATCTCTGTGTGTCTGAATCACTGGATTCCTCTATTGCAGTTTTCTACTTCATTTTCTAAGTGGCTTATACTTTGACTTTTATGAATCCTAATGACTTAGTTTCCCATACTCGATTTTAAGACTCTAAGTTACTGAACGTAAATCTACTTGATCTCTTCCAATTTTCAGATGTTGAGATAGTAATACTTCTCTTTTTCACCTCTGATATGAATTTCTGGTACTTGACCAACTGCCTTTGATTACTCCACTGCAAATAAGCTTTCTTTACTCTTGTCCCTAGAATAATGAAGCTTTGTGCCCTTTGCCAAACATCCTCATGAAATTTGGATTTGCCTGGACATTCTGCCTCAGGTTTTGTAATTTTAACATTGTTGCCTGAATCCAGTTATGATAAAAGCTGAGACATCTAAGACTTTCAACCAACAGCCTGAGTGGCAAGGAACCGGTAACCAGATTTGTAGAGCGAGATCTATTCTACAGTGGATTTTAGGTGTTGGACATCTCTAGATTCTTCGGCTACTTTGCCCGAGATGGGACCTTTTCTCTGCTAACTTCCCCATATTATAAAAACCATATTTCCTTCCTACTCCTTCCAGTACTTTGCTTACTACCAAGAAAGTGCTTTCTTTCACTTTCTTTTCATCTAAGAATATGGAAATAGAGGAAAATTTTCTTTTAGAATTAAACTAAAATATTAATATATCATGAATTACAGTAGAAATATATATTGCCTTGTAACAGGCCTCTTTAATCATGAAAAAAAATATAAGCCCCAATTCAAAGTAATCCTATATAATAAAAGGCTAATATGCAGAATGACTGTTTGCTACAATGCACACTGACCCCCGGGGGCAGACGCTCAGCACAGGAGCTGCCCCCTGGTGGTCAGTGCGCTCCCACAGGGGGAGTGCTGCTCAGAAGCTGGGCTGATGGCTGGCAAGCGCAGCGGTGGTGGCAGGAGCCTCTCCTGCCTTCGCAGCAGCACGAAGGATGTCCAACTGACGGCTTAGGCCCTCTCCCCGCAGTGGGACATCCCGAGGGCTCCCGGGCTGCGAGAAGGCACAGGCCAGGCTCAGGAACCTCCCCCACACCCCCAATTTCATGCACTTGGCCTCTAGTACAAAAATAAAGAGGAATTATTGGGTCTTTAGATTAGGCATTCTAGAGGTTGGATTGTGTATTACTTTTCCAATGTTCCTTAACAAATTATGCCAAAATTGAGCAGATTAAGACAGTAAACATTTGTTCACAGTTTCTGTCATTAGGGATTAGGGATGGCACTGCTGGGTGGTTCTAGTTCACAGTTTCCCATGAGGTTGCATTCAGGTAGTTGGCTAGAGCTGCAGTTATCTCAGCATGTGCCTGGGGTGGGAGAATCTCCTTCCAAAGTTGTTCACTCCCATTATGGTTGGTAGAAGGTGTCAGTTCCTTCTTGGCTCTTAGCAGGAGGTCCCAGTTCCATGCCACGCAGACCATTCCATAGGCTGGGCTGAGTGTCCTCTCAGCATGGCAGCTGTCTTCCTGGAGAATATGTGAGCCAGAGAGGGAAAGACGAAGAACAAGGAGGAAGCTGCAGTACAGTCTATGGCAGTGATGGCGAACCTATGACACGTGTGTCAGAGGTGACACGGGAACTCATTTTTTTGGTTGATTTTTCTTTGTTAAATGGCATTTAAATATATAAAATAAATATCAAAAATATAAATCTTTGTTTTACTATGGTTGCAAATATCAAAAAATTTCTATATGCGACACAGCACCAGAGTTAAGTTAGGGTTTTTCAAAATGCTGACACGCCGAGCTCAAAAGGTTCGCCATCACTGGTCTATGGCCTAGTTTTGGAAGTAATACACCGTTACTTTTGCCACGCTATAACTGTTAGAGGTGAGTCACTAGATTCAGTCAAGGGGGGAGGGGAATTAAGCTCTATCTATTAAAGGAAGGTGATGTATTAAAATTTTTGTGGACATACTTTATATTCTCCAGTTTGTTTTCAGGATTAATTTGAATAAGAGTATCAATGATGTTACCTTAGACCAATTTCTGTGTTTGGGTTCTGCCTTTTGCAAGGATGAGCATCATTCTAAGGCTGGTTCCCTATGTAGCATTAAAGTGACTACTATAGTTCTAGCCTTAATATCTGCCTGCATGTTACACTTTCCAGAAAGGGAGAATGTGTGGACAGTTTTCTGAGTAGAGCAAGACACCATCTTTTGCACATGTTAGTATACACCACACTTCATCTTTCATTTCCTTCAATTGTTCACATGCTATTTTATAAATCAGAAATTTGGGAACAAGGCATTTTGATCATTGCCTTTGGGCTGGGTTATCTTCACCAATCAATATGGTGGAGATGGGATTATCCTGACTTTATTAGAAAATCTAGGATCTGACCTGGAACTGTCTTCCCCTCCCGTGTGCCCACCCAAACTGCATGGCTGATCTACTCCGGTGAAAGAATTGAATAGATATTGGTTGGGCAGAAAACTAAAAATCTGTGTCACATGCCATAAAAATATCAGATCCCGGGTTGTTAAGAATGGACTGAATCCTTAAAAACTGTATAAATATAACTAAAAGATATAGAAAAGTAGAAAATAAAACAAAATAGGACATTTTCTGAGGTAAGCATAGTATACAAATTAAAGAAATGTAGCCAATGCCAAGTAGTCTATTATCAAGGCCATGTTCACAAGGCCATCCTAGTGGGGAGATGAATATAAAAAGCCCTATCCAAAGGATTTTTTATATTCCATGGGAGAATCTTCTCTGTCAGGAATTAGCCTGTGCTAATAAAATTCAATTCATTTAACTTCTGTTCTAGGGCCATACTTACCAGATGTTTATTTGGCTCAGAGTATGGAGACTGAGAATTTACTAGACTATACTGCATTGAAATTTATAGTTTTCACCATACAGTAATGAATTGGAATTCTGATTTACATGTCAGGTTTACAAACTGAGCCAGTTAACATAAGTCTGTAGAATTTTACATTCCACTGGAGCACTATCAAAATCGGAGCTTAAAAGTCAAATTCTGGCCTGAAATAAATTTGGCTATAGAATATCATGGCTATTGATAACATTTGAACATTAATCTTTAAAAAAAAACTTAATATCTGTATCTACCACACAACTTTACACATACTAGTGAGGATCTAGAACAGGGGTGGGCAAACTTTTTGACTCGAGGGCCACAATGGGTTCTTAAACTGGACCGGAGGGCCGGAACAAAAGCATGGATGGAGTGTTTGTGTGAACTAATATAAATTCAAAGTAAACATCATTACATAAAAGGGTACGGTCTTTTTTTTTTTTTTAAGTTTTATTCATTTCAAACGGGCCGGATCCGGCCCTCGGGCCGTAGTTTGCCCACGGCTGATCTAGAACCTCTGGCTAATATTTATTCCCCAAACACTACATCTAGTTGATAATAAAGAAAAATAAATGTGCTTCCCATGACTTCAGTTTTCAACTATTTAGCATTTGTTGAAGAAAGCTATCTTTGCTGTATGCCAAGAAATCCGATAACTTATTTATTTTCTCTTTTTCAAAGTAACTTTATCCATGATTTCTCATGACTTGTAGGGACTATATTTTTACTCCTTCCAATTGATTGACATTCAATAATTTAAGTAAGCAGTTTGACACCATAGAAAAAATTAAAATGGTCTCATCATATCATCATATCATATCATACCATCTGAAAGATTAAATAATTTTTACTTTCTAATTAAAGAATGCACAATCTATCATACACAATAGTGTTAATGTAGAATTCTGTCCTGTTTGGATTAATGATTAATGGCAGAAGATAAATAAATTAATATCTTGATAAATAAATGGAATCCACTTCTGGTTATTATTTGACAAATGCCATGTAATTTTGAGATAAGGTTTTGGATTATAAAATTTGTTACATGAATAACTGACTTACTCGTAATGTGTACTACTTGTGACTAGATTCTAAGCCTAACAAAATGCTGTTTAGGACACTAAGTAGTTTGTCACTACTATTATTGCTACATTATCTGTATAAAATTATAGTATCTAAAGTTCTGCCTGAATGATAGCCAAATATGTTCTAGAAGACTTCTGATAATTACAGAGTTCCTGGAATAGAAAATACCATAAATTTGTATCTTTTGTATGTGTGGGTATATGTTTTAATTGTACCCACTTACAGTTAGTTGGCTCTCTATAGATAAGTACCCCTAAATCCTGGATCTCTTCAAGCCATTAACTTATATTTCAAGATTTCTAGTTTAATATAAGTGTTTTAATTACATTTTTTTCTTTTGATAAGTCCATGCCTATGGGGGCAACATAAATAGTTGTAGATAATATTTTTTAAAGAAGAAAGAATTTTTTTAAAATAGAAAAGAATTAAAAATATAGTTCAACATATGAATGGGGAATACTTAAGAAAGAGAAGAATGAAGATTCAAAATTTGCTTGGCTGTATTGGGGTTTTATCTTTTATGTCCTGCCACCTCCACCCTATACACATAAACAGAATTGGAAAGAAGCAAATTTAAAATGAATGGCTATTATTTATTGGGTACCTACTCTGTGCCAGACAGTGGACTAACTGTTCTACTAGTATATGCTTTATAGTATTAAATACTTATGACAACTCATTGGCATGCATACTACTCTGACCCCCACTTTTCTAAATAGCACACTCATGTTTAGAAAGGGTTATGAGTTTGTGTAAGATTAAAAGCTAGTAATTTTCGGACCTGAGGTCTGGACTCAGGATGGTATCGTTTCAATGCCAGAGCTCTTAACTCCAATCCCATATTCATTCCATTTGGGTTAAATATTTTTACTTTATTTTTTAATTAAGACTTATTTTTTAGAGCAGTTTTGGATTCACAGAAAATTGAGAGGGCATAGATTTCCCATGTACCTCCTTCCCCCAACCATGCATAACTCCCCTCATTATCAACATTCTCTCCCAGTGATACCATCGTCTAGAGTTCAAACCAGGCAGGGGTTTATTGCAAACAAACACAAGCTCCCCTGCTCAGACAGGGGATTCAAATGGGTTACTCCCAAGCATTCTGCTCTCCCCTTATGTCTGCTAATGGCTCTTTGTCTGTCTGTGCCGCTCTCTGATTGGTTCCTGGCCTTTTTGCAACATTTTATTTTGCACTTGCAAGAAAAACATCCTTGTTTCAAAACACCCTGTTTTTCTGCTATCCATCCTGCTTTTCTGCGAAACATTTTGTGGTTTCAGCTAGCTCCAGGATACCTCCTCTTCCCACCCCTTTCCGCCCGCCTAATTCTGCTTTAACTCCTTTCACCAGGGCTGTACATTTGCAGGGCTGTACATTTGCTGCAATTGATCAAAATTCATTGACACATAATAATCACCCAAGGTTCATCGTTTACTTTATGCCTTACTCTGGGTGTTGTATAGGCTGTGAGTTTGGACAAATGTATGACATATATGCATTATTATGCTATCATGCCGAGTATCTTAACTGCCCCCCAAATCCTCTGTGCTCACGGTATTTATCTCCCCTCTCCCCGCGACTTGGCAACCAGCGATCTTTTTGTTTCTTCATAGTTTTGTCTTTTCCAGTATGTCATAGAATTGGAGTCATACAGTGTGTAGACTTAGATTGACTTTTTATATTTTTAAACAATAATTAAATTTTAACGTTTTTTGAATATATATAGTTTTAAAACATTGATTCTAGAGTTCAAAGATCAACAAATAAGACCTGTATCTGGCAGACCCACTGAGCAGGGGCAACAAGCACCAAAGCAGCTGGACAATAGTAACAAAGTAAGTCTGCTTCCTCTCTCCTCTCATTTCTTTTATATGAGATAATTTTATTTACCCAATGCAGTGAAGTCTTGTATTAGAAATGCCTTTGAACCCATGTGTTTGGGTGCAAAGGAGAAACGACAGTTGTTTGGCTCTCAGTATTGTCACTGGGTTGGAATTCGGGTGTTTCCTTTATTCAAGCACTACGTTTTTTTTTATCGTAGCCCGGGTGAGGGAAGACGATGGGGACGTTTCTGCCTCCGGCTGCACTGAAGCAAGTGCAGTAGAGCGTGGACAGCAAGGTCCTGCTCGGAACGGCCCCGGATTCCTCCACGGACGCCCACACTGGCGGCTTCTCAGCAGCGTCCCCTGTTCTTGGCGGGTGGCACAGGCGTCCTGGGAGGCCAGGGGGCTGGCGGGGTGCTGCACCCATCCTCCTGGGCTGCTGTCTTCTCCCCACTCGCTCCTGTCCCTGCATCGGCTGCTGGACAGACACCTTCTGTCCCCCAGGCCTTCGTGATAGCACCAGCTTTGAAGATGAGTGAGCAGAGAGGGCTCACAAGGACCTGGCCCCTGATGCAGGATCCCCTGGAATTCCCCCAGAGGTGACTGCTTACAGCGTTGGTGTCAGGAGGGCCCCCCAGGCAGGCCGCTCCTTACATCCGTCCCTTGTGCGCTTTGCAAACCCCATGACCTGAGTATGGGGGGCAGGCGCAGCAGCGAGCTATGGGGCGAGGGTGAGCACGTGCAAGGAGCCCAGCTCTGCAGAGGATACACTCCTCGCAGCTGCGCGTTGGCCAGAACTACTTCCGGAAGTTGCCATTGTAGGCTGTTGCTGTCGGGGCAGAACTTCTTCCGGAAGTGGCCATTGAAGGCCTTTGCTGCCAGGTCCGGAACTTCTTCCGGAAGTGCGGAAGTGACCAGTGTAGGCCTTGCCGCTGGGGCCCTTACTGTGGCCGCCATTGCCATTGCCGCCGGGGCTGTTGCCTCTATTGCCGTTGCCGCCGGGCCTGTTGGCCATTTGCCTCCACCCTCCAACGGTAGCTGAGGGACGAGCGCCCCGTCCCACTGCGGCGCTCTGGGCCTGGTCTTCAGGCCCCACTCGGTTGCCGCGTGGCTCACCTGCAGCCTGCGGGCCGCGCAGCCCGGGGGCAGCCACACCTGTGCCCGCGGCCACGGCTCGCAGTCCACGCCCAGCAGCACCCGCTCGGCAGGCCCGACTCCGGTGGTGAGCTTTTTACACCAAATACAGGACGGCTTTGTGCAGTTACTCCGTGACCTGCTTATGCCGCGCAGCTAGACTGCCCTTTGAAAGGGTTTTCATAAAAAAAAAAAGGGGTTTTATATGTGTACATATATGTAGGCATTTTGAACAAAACTACTAAAATAACATTACTTAAGGGTCATTGTCCTTGGCTGGTTTGAGATTTATTCTGTAGAAGGATGGCAGGAACCTAGAATTAGTGTTTCTCACCAGGCCACGTTTGCTGCATGACTTTTATTTAAACTTTTTATCAGTTTTGGACTTTATAACAAATATTAAATGTATCTGGTTGTCTAGTAGATGATTCATAATTGTTGGTTCAGGGTAATCTATATTTTTAATTCCCCTTAGTCTGAATAAACACTTTTTGTAATGAGTACTCGTGGTCAGAAATAGATTAAATGAACTCGGGGAAAATTACCTCTCCATCGTTTGTGCTTTTTGCATCATTTAGATGCCACTGGTGTATTCTCGATAGAGGGGGGAAAAGAGCATTTTGGGATCATTTCTTATGATTTATGATTTTTTATGATTTTTTTAGTATAACTCAACTTATTTCAAGCATGATTAAATATAAAAAAATATGATTAACAAGAGAAAGTTGAGGTGAAAATGATCATTCGTTTTTGGACCTGAGGCTAAAAATATCTGAGCAAGAGAAAGAAATCCTAGAAATTATTTCTGATAAAGTATTCCTGATCATTTCAGTAGAATTACAGAGAAGGTGTGCTCCCAGTGATCCTCACAATACACCTCTATTCCATGGAAAATTATTATTTCCTAGTTTTTGGTCACTTTCTGAAACAATATAAAGCTAAAAAGGTAGCGCCAGAAACTAATTCAGATAGTCTCTAAGTTTTCCAAATTGAACTGAATATGTCCTTAACGTACAGTTTATACTGCAAGAGAAAGTATTTATATATCCTACTTTAAACAAAACTAGGTTGCACAAACCCAGAAAGCCATGAATAGCT
>NW_005875223.1:0-12804 GCF_000147115.1 Myotis lucifugus | reverse complement strand
TGTGTGTTCTGCTTTTCTGCACTTGCTTGCATATGTGTGTGGCATATGGGCCAGTCAACTGCCACTGCTGCCATTACTGCAACTAGACTCTTAAAGTCATTATTTGGCTCCATAACATTTTTCTAACCTGGGTTCAATTTTTGTAGAGAAATGTGTTTTCATTTTTTCTAACACTTTTAAGTGAAAAATACTATGCCAGGTTGCAATAGAGATTATTTACTTAAACTGCCGTCTTTTAAAGATGGCAGTCTGGGTCATGGTTTTGATGCTAGACATTGTAAAAGGCAGTCATCCACATGCTTAAGGTTTTTATAGTATGAGATAAGATTTAGCCAGGGCATATCATTCTGAGTGAGGTAATAAAAGATCAGAGCCTTGCCCTAGCCAGTTTGGCTCAGTGGATGGAGCGTCGGCCTGCGGACTGGGGGATCCCAGGTTCGATTCCGGTCAGGGGCATGTACCTTGGTTGTGGGCACATACCCAGTGGGGAGTGTGCAGGAGGCGCTGATCGATGTTTCTTTCTCATTGATGTTTCTAACTCCCTATCCCTCTCCCTTCCTCTCTAAGAAATCAATAAAATATATTTTTAAAAAAAGAAAAAAGAATTAGGTTCTTGGTTAACTTCTTTACTACTTTATCCTAATGTGTAAAACTTTTTCCTAAATAAATGATAGACTTAAGTAATAACTGTTTATCTGGCATTATTTTTAACTAAGAAAAAAAGCTTTAATAAATACTACATTCAGCCCAGCTGGCGTGGCTCAGTGGTTGAGCGTCAGCCTATGGACCAGGAGGTCATGGTTTGATTCCTGGTCAGGACACATGCCTGGAATGCGGGCTCGATCCCCAGTGTGGAGCATGCAAGAGGCAGCCAATCAATGATTCTCTCTCATCATTGATGTTTCTATCTCTCCCTCTCTCTTCCTCTCTGAAATCAATAAAGATATATATATATATATATATATATATATATATATATATATATAAATAAATAAATACTACATACATGAAAATTCATGATGGTAAGTACTTTATAAATCGTCAAAGAAACTAATATGAATTTTACTCAAAAATTAATTCCAGCAGTCATTAGTCTTATAAAACTATCATAATCTGAAATCTTACATGGAAATACTGCTATAATGAATAATCCCTGAAACATTTAAGACATTGTATGAGTTAGGCCTATTTAAGTAGACTCAAAATTCCTTAATAAGCTATTCATAGAAATGATATATCTAAATGAATATTTAAACAGCATTAAAATATTAATATTGGAATGAGAGAGCTCATCTGACCAAACTTTCATTTTTATGAATCATCATTCTTTGCTGTCCTTGATAGGTTTGCAAAAACATCTTATAGTTTGGAGGAGGCAATAGTTAGGTTGGTGTATCACCAAAGGATGCAAGGCAGACAGCCCACCAAGTGGCTTTATCAAGGAGATTTCCTCAGTGAACTCACTGATAGGAGATGCTTTTACACATAATCCTCAGCCACTCTGTAGGACCAATTCTCTCTCTATAGATGGAGGAGGCAAGAAGTTTCATCTCTTGCCTGAAGACCCAAGAGCAAGAGAGAAAGCTGAAATTAAACCAGTTGTGTCTTCTGACTTTAGAACAACCATGCTGTGCTCAGGCTACAACTCAGGTTTTAAACTGTTCATTCTTTTGGACACACTGTTTACACTTCCAAAATCATGCAAAGAAGGTTCCCTGGTACTTGTTACATGGTGGGTATTTTGTAAATGTTCCATTGAGTAGAGAAGTCTTAATTTGTTGAACTGTGTTCTTGCGACCACATGGTTTTCAGACATGAAATGTTTTATTCACATCTGTAATACTCAACAGTATAGATTTAAAGAAAAAACAAAAATCACTGCCTTGGACTAGAGCAGTGGTCGGCAAACTCGGTCAACAGAGCCGAATATCAACAGTACTTCAAAATAGACTCGCCCAGGCCGAAAACTGACTTCTGCGCATGGGCCACGAAGTTTCAATCGCACTACGTGCGTGCCGGCACATGGTATTTTGTGAAAGAACCTCACTCAAGGGGCCAAAGCCGCATGTGGCTCGCGAGCCCCAGTTTGCTGACCACTGGACTAGAGCATCTTCCCCACTTGTACAAGGTGGCATATGTTTTGAAGAGCATAGGTGTGGGCTGCCCAGGTTCAAATCATGGCTCACCATTTATTCTCAGCATGCAATGCTTTTTTTAAAAAATTTCTTCATTGATTTCAGAGAGGAAGGGAGAAAGAGAGATAGAAATATCAATTATGAAAGGATCATTGATTGGCTGCCTCCTGCACACCCCCTACTGGGGATCGAGCCTGCAACCCAGGCATGTGCCCTTGGCCAGAATCAAACCTGGGACCCTTCAGTCTGCAGGCTAATACTCTATCCACTGAGCCAAGCCGGCTAGGGCAGCATGCAATGCTTATTGATAAGTGCTCAATGTTGTTACTATTAACAAAGAGAATAGGTAGGACAATATAATTTCAGCTTAATTCCTATGAATATAGTTTTTAAAACACTAATGTAATTCCATTTGAACTTTTCTCTCTGACACTGACCCTGAAAGATACTCAGAGTTGCTAATTAGAGTGACTGATTTATATAAATATCCATGTGCCATTCTCCTTCCAGCATCCATCATAAATGTAACCAACTTCATGCAAAGGAGTAAAAAATTATCTAGAATGAAGAAATGGAAAACTTAATAACCCTTAGCACACAGGTTAGGAAATACTAACTTAAAGACAGTGCTGTTACTTATTAAATCTAAGGCAATTTCTTAAAATACCACTGTTATTCAATTTTTAAACTTTTTGAAATAAATTTTAAACTTACAAGAAAAGTTGTAATAGTATAAATCCCCGTCACTCAAATTCCTTTAATGTTAACATTTTCTAAAATGTTTTTTTAATCATTTGAGAGTAAGTTAAGATGCCCCATTACTGCTAAGTACTTCCTAAAAACTGTATATCCTAAAAACAACACACAACCAGAACAAGTTCATCACATAATAAAAAAACTCAATGTACATTCAATTGTCTCAATAATGTTCTTTAGCAAAAATAAAAATACATATTTTTCTGTTTCCGGATCACAGGTTGCATTTAGTTTTCATGTCCTTATTCTCCTTCAATCTGGAACAGTCCTCAGTCTTTTCTCATCTTTTCATGACCTTAACATTTTTAAAGGCCAGTAGGTTTTTGTGAACTATCCCTGATTTAGATTTGTCTGATGTCTCTATGATTAGGTTCTGGATATCTGTTTTTGGCAAGAACACCACAGAAGTGATGTGTCCTCCGTGCATGATTATATCAGAAGGGTCAGTACACCTGAACTTTTACTGGGAAGTTTAACCTTGATCATCTGAGTTAAGTGGTATTTGTCAGGGTTCTTGTTTGTTTTGGTTTTTTGTTTTGTTTTTTTTCGGGGGGAGGGGGTGGAGAGGGTGCTTGGCACCAGAAGCAAGAGCCCGTCAGGACTTAAAATATTTTTATTGTATTCAACACCCATTTTTGATAAAAACTCTCAGCAAGGTGGGAATAGAAGGATCATACCTCAACATAATAAAAGCCATATATGACAAACCCACAGCCAACATCATACTCAATGGACAAAACTAACACCATTTCCCCTAAGAACAGGAACAGACAGGGATGCCCACTCTCACCACTCCTGTCGACATAGTCCTGGAAGTTTAGCCATTGCATTAGAGAAGAAGAAGAATAAAAGGCATCCAAATGGAAAGAAGAAGTAAACTGTCTTATTTGCAGATGACATGTGTAGAGGGTAAAAAACCCTAAAGACTCCATCAAAAAACTATTAGACTTAATAAAAGAATTCGGCAATGTAGCAGGATACAAAATTAACGCCAAGAAATCTATGGCATTTCTATACACCAATAGTGAACTTGCAGAAAGAGAGACTAAAAAAACAATCCCATTTACCATCGCACCAAAAAAATTAAGCTACCTAGGAATAAACTTAACGAAAGAGGTAAAAGACCTCTACTCAGAAAACTACAGGACGTTGAAAAAAAGAGCTAGAGGAAGACATAAAGAGATGGAAGAACATACCAGTTTCTTGGATTGGTAGAATCAACATCATTAAAATGTCCATACTACCCAAAGCAATCTATAAATTCAATGCACTTCCCATTAAAATACCAACGGCATATTTCACAGACCTAGAACGAACTCTCCAAAAATTCATCTGGAATAAAAAAAGACCCCGAATAGCTGCGGCGATCCTGAGAAAGAACAAAGTAGGTGGGATCTCAATGCCAGATATCAAGCTGTATTACAAAGCCACTGTTCTCAAAACTGCCTGGTACTGGCACAAGAACAGACATATAGATCAATGGAATAGAATAGAGAGCCCAGAAATCGGCCTGAACCAATATGCTCAATTAATATTTGACAAAGGAGGCAAGAACATACAATGGAGTCAAGATAGTCTCTTCAATAAATGGTGTTGGGAAAATTGGACAGATACATGCAAGAAAATGAAACTAGACCACCAACTTACACCATACACAAAAATAAACTCAAAATGGATAAAGGACTTAAATATACGACGGGAAACCATAAAAATACTAGAAGAATCCAAAGGCAACAAAATCTCAGACATATGCCGAAGCAATTTCTTCACCGATACAGATCCTAGGGCATTGGAAACTAAAGAGAAAATAAACAAATGGGACTACATCAAAATAAAAAGCTTCTGCACAGCAAAAGAAACCATCAACAAAACAACAAGAAAGCCCACTACATGGGAGAACATATTTGCCAATGTTATCACTGATAAGGGTTTAATCTCCAACATTTATAGGGAACTCATACAACTCAACAAAAGGAAGATAAACAATCCAATCAAAAAATGTGCAAAGGACCTAAATAGACACCTTTCAAAAGAGGACATTCAGAAAGCCAAGAGACATATGAAAACATGCTCAAAGTCACTAATCATCCAAGAGATGCAAATCAAAACAACAATGAGGTACCATCTCACACCTGTCAGAATGGCTATCATCAACAAATCAACAAACGACAAGTGCTGGAGAGGATGTGGAGAAAAAGGAACACTTGTGCACTGCTGGTGGGAATGCAGACTGGTGCAGCCACTATGGAAGACAGTATGGAGTTTCCTCAAAAAACTAAAAATGGAACTCCCATTTGACCCTGTGATCCCACTTCTAGGAATATATCCCAAGAAAACAGAAACACCAATCAATCAGAAAGGATATATGCACCCCTATGTTCATAGCAGCACAATTCACCATAGCTAAGATCTGGAAACAGCCTAAGTGCCCATCAGTAGATGAATGGATTAGAAAACTGTGGTACATCTACACGATGGAATACTATGCTGCTGTAAAAAAGAAGGAACTCTTACCATTTGCAACAGCATGGATGGAACTGGAGAGCATTATGCTAAGTGAAATAAGCCAGTCAATGAAGGAAAAATACCACATGATATCACTCATTTATGGATAATAAAGACCATTATAAACTTATGAACAAAAATAGATACAGAGGCAGAGCTGCCTCGAACAGACTGTCAAACTACAGTGGGAAGGCCGGGGAGGGTTGGGGGGCAGGAGGGCAGGGGGGGTAAGAGATCAATCGAAGGACTTGAATGCATGCATATAAGCATAACCAATGGACATAAGACACTGGGGGGTAGGAGAGGCCAGGGGATTGTCAAGGGCAGGGAAAAAAAAAAGAGACATATGTAATACTCTTTGTAATACTTTAAGCAATAAAAAAAAATAAAAAAATATATTTTATTGATTCTAGAGAGAGGAAAGGAGAGGGATAGAGAGACACATTGATGAGAGAAACACATTGATTGGCTGCCTCCTGCACACCCTGAACTGGGGATCAAGCTCAAAACGTGGGCATGTTTCCTGAACAGGAATTGAACCCAGGACCTCTTGGTACATGGTTCAGTTCTCAACTACTGAGCCGGGCTGGTGGAAAAAGGTTTCTTAATTTTAAATTACTATTACTATTTTTTCTTTTGTAGTTTTAAGTATCTTGTGGGGAGATAATCTGGGGCTATGTAAATATTCTATTTCTCATCAAATAAGTGATTTGCACACACAATTTCCTTTATGCCTAAACACTAGAATTGGTCTTTTTGTTGTTAAAAACATCAGCTTTTTTTTTTTTTTTTGGTTTGCAACCCATAAGCAGCACACTTCAGCCCCCTACCCAATGTCCCTAGAAATTTTTTCAGACTCTGCAAATCTCATAAAATTAAAATGTACATAGGAAATCATGCCTCAAAGGCCCAAAACAGCCCTCATTAATACTCCTACAGATATATAATTAATAGGAAGACAACTTGCAAGTACTTACAGAAATGGGAAGATTTAACTAGAACTGATAGCACCTTTAGATGGCCAAGATAGAGCTCTATCGACACCTAACTTAATTTTTAGCATTCGCAATTGGAAAATGCCAACTCTAAAATTAAACTGAATAAATGGGAAGCTTATCTTGATTGGAAATTAGAAGCTTCTTTCTACGAGAAGTTAATAACATTGAGAGCCTGTCTGACTAAGGAAGACTTCTGAAGCCGCTCACTGCCAATGCCCCACTTGTCCTCCTCCTCCACCTGCTCTGCTATACCTTACTTCATTGGCTGGACTTACTCTGCTTCCCTCCTTCCTCTTCTCTTTCTCTCCTACCTCCTCCATCACAGCTCCCAAATGATCTCAGGGACACTCAGAATAAAAAAAAAACAGACTTGAAAAAACCACCCAGAAATTCTGGTAGCTCCCTTTGGAGAAAAGCCAAGCTCAGGCAGAGGGAAAACAGCGATTTTATACATTCCTTGGACTAGAACAAAATTAAGGTATCTACCTAAAAATCTTCTCTGGGACCCTGATGAGTTCACAGAGAAATTTAACTGTTAGAACATGACTCTGGCTATTCTGACCTATTCCAATTAATACACCTACTGGTTTCTGGGAGCAAAGCAACAGAATAACTAAACAGGGTTTGCTGGGAAACTCCTGTAGAGGAGTCTGTTTTTATTATAGAAAGCCAGGTCACACTAAGAAAGGTTATAGAAAACTGAAATGGATTTAGAAAAAGAAAAGAGCCTTAGCCAGTTTGGCTCAGTGGATAGAGCGTCGGCTTGTGGACTGAAGGGTCCCACGTTCAATTCCTGTTAAGGGTATATGCCTGCCCTAGCTGGTTTGGCTCAGTGGATAGAAAGAACATCAGCCTGCGGACTCAAGGGTCCCAGGTTCGATTCCGGTCAAGGGCATGTACCTGGGTTGCGGGCACATCCCCAGTAGGGAGTGTGCAGGAGGCAGCTGATCGATGTTTCTCTCTCATCGATGTTTCTAACTCTCTATCCCTCTCCCTTCCTCTCTGTAAAAAATCAATAAAATATATATATTTTTTAAAAAAAGATTTTTAAAAAAAAGGGTATATGCCTGAGTTGCAGGCTCGATCCCCAGTGTGGGGCATGCAGGAGGCACCCAATCAATGATTCTCAGAATTGATGTTTCTATCTCTCCCTCTCCCTTCCTCTCTGAAATTAGTAAAAATATATTTTTCAAAAATTGGAGGAGAATTGAATGAAATAAAGAACAAAAAGACTGTACAAAAAATTAATACAACAAAGAGCTGGTTCTTTGAAAAGATTAGTAAAGTTGACAAACCCTTGGCTAGATTCACTAAGGAAAAAAGGGAAACCCATATAAACAAAATCAGAAATGAAAGAGAAGTCACCACAGACATCACAGATATACAAAGGATCATACTAGAATACTATGAAGGACTATATGCCACCAAATTCAATAACCTGGAAGAGAAATGGATATGTTCCAAGGAATATATACCCTTCCTAGACTAAATGATGAAGAATTGAAAAATCTAAATAGACTGATCAGCAGAGAGGAAATTGGAACAGCCACCAAAAACCTCCTCCCCACAAAAGTCTAGGACTAGATGGCTTCACCAGTGAACTACACCAAACACGCAAAGAAGATTTAAAACCCATCTTTCTGAAACACGTTAAAAAAAAAAGATTAAGGAAGAGGCAGTACTTCCTAATACATTTTATGAGACAAACATAACCCTGATACCAAAATCTGGCAAGGATAACACAAAAAAAGAAAACTACAGCCTGGCTGGCGTGGTTCAGTAGTTGAGCGACAACCTATGAACCAGGAGGTCACAGTTCCATTGCCAGTCAAGGCACATGCCCGGGTTGCAGGCTGGATCACCAGTGTGGGGCATGCACGAGGCAACGGATCAATAAGTCTCTTTCATCATTGATGTTTCTAGCTCTCTCTTCCTTTCCCTTCCTCTCCAAAATCAATAAAAATATATTTTTTAAAAAAGAAAACTACAGATCAACATCTCTGATGAATACAGATGCAAGAATCCTAAACAAAATACTAGAAAATAGAATACAACAGTACATACAAAAAATAATACATCATGATCAAGTGGGGTTCATTCCAGGGGCACAATAATGGCTCAACATGCAAATCAATCAATGTAATATACCATATTAACAAAAGAAAGGATAAAATCACATGATCTTATCAATAGATGCAGAAAAAACTTTTTGGTAAGACACAACACCCATTTGTGATTAAAACACTCTAATAAAATAGGAATAGAAGGAAAATGCCCCAACATAATAAAGGTGATAGATAACAAATCCTTTCAATATTATACTGAATGGAAAAAACTGAAAGCTTTTTCTTTAAAATCAGGAACAAGACAAGAATGCCTAGTCTCACCACTTTTATTCAATATAGTTCAGGGAATGCTAGCCAGAGCAATAAAGCAAGAGAAAGAAATCAAATGCATCCAAATCAGGAAGGAAGAAGTAAAAGTGTCACTGCCGATGCCATGATTCTGTACATAAAAAAGTAAACCTGAAGACTCCACAAAAAAACTATTAGAAAAAATAAATACAATAAAGTTACAGAATAGAAAACCAATGCACAAAAGCCCACTGCCTTCCACTATGCTAACAACAAAACTTCAGAGAAAGAAATGGAAAAAACAACAACAATGCCTTTTACAATTGTAACTAAAAGAATAAAATAGCTAGGAAGAAACTAAACAAACAATGTCAAAGATGGGGATACTGAAAACTACAAAGCATTATTAAGAGAGACTGAAAAAGACAACAAAGTGGGAAAATATCCCGTGTTCATGGATTTTAAGAATCAACATGGTTAAAATGGCTATATTACCCAAAGCAATATATAGATTTAATGCAGTCCCCATCAAAATCCCTATGTCATTTTTTTTAGTTATTAGAGAGATGTTTTGAATATTTATTACCCTTGTTCTTTAATAATTTAATTGTAAAGTTACATAATTTAATTTTTAATAATGGCTGCGTTTAACAACTGGCTTGCAACAAAATTTCTGAAAATTGAATAACTGGCTCTCTTGAGCCAGTATAAGCCAGCTCCAACACAACACTGCCCCTGAGCCTCTAGGAGCCTCAGAATTATAGTGTCCACCTTATGACCGAAGGGAGACAGTCTTGGAGGTGCTGCTGGCTTAAATGGGATGTTTGGAAAAAAGCAGGAAAGGAATCTTTAGGCATACTGCCACCAAGGACTGCTGTCCTCACTTAAAATTCAGCTATGCCCTGGTCTCCTTTCTTTCCTACTTGCACATTCCATGGAGGCTGTGAGCTTGAAGGGTTTACTTGAAGGATCAGAGAGGAAAAAAGACATGGGGAAGACTTCAATGCAGAAGGAGCAGGGCCCCAGCCCTAGAGAGGGACAGGGAGAAGCTCAGGTAGAGATAGCCTCTGCCTCTCTGTTCTCATCCATCGGCTCAAGAAAAGCAAACTTAGCAGAGTGGCACAGATGCCTTTAATTGGTCTGACCAGCATGACTAGTAGGGGACATGGGCAGAGCTCCCCTACCTGTCCTGGCTCCCATCTCCCCTCTCCTGGGAGTTCAGGACTCACCCCCAGGGGAGAAGAGTGTCTTAGGCAGAGATGGCAGGCAGAGCCAGGATAAAAAAATAAGGGCTTGGGATTTGAAAGGGGCTCAGGGTGATTTAAATCACTAGAAAACATAGGGTTACCAGGCCATCCAGATAAAACGTCCATCAGGGTACAGCAGACGCTATTTCCCTCACAAGCCCCTTGTCCTTGCCAGGAATGGGAGGGGTCAGGAGGGAAAGCTTCCCTAGAGGCTTCCTACTGTGCCCTTCGTGCCATCAGCATCTCCCAGATGTTGTCCTCAGCTTCCTTCAAGCTGCGCTCCAGGTAGGATTTTTTCTGTTCCAATTCTTTAATTTTTTCCTCTGCTATTTTCTGTTTCTCTAACAGCTGATTGTGAATTACCTCCTTGGACTGAAGAATAAACATTCTTCCTACACCTTCATACATGTTAGTCTCGTCTACCAAAGTCATAATCTCTGTATCTGTAAGATGGGCATGCTTTTTCGTTCTGTCTAGCTGTTCAATCTGTATGTCTGCAAGCTTCACCTTCTGTTGAGTGTCAATAACTTTAGCTTGAAGCTCTGTGAAGGCTTTCTTCAACGCCAGATCCACGGGTGCCGCCATCTTGGCTCACTCTCTGTGCCTGCCCCTATGTCATTTTCTAAAAAATAGAAAAAATCCTGAAGTTTGTATGAAACCACAAAAGGCTACAAATAGTCAAAGCAATCCTGAGAAAAAAGAATTAAGCCAGAGGTATCACTACCTGACTTCAAATTATACCACAGACTATAATAATCAAAACAGCATGGTATAAGCAGAAAAACAGACACACAAATCAATAGAACAGAATTGAGAGCCCAGATTAAAAAAATCCCATGTAGATGGGCAGATTGTTTTTTACAAAAGAGCCAGAAACACACAAATACAATAAAATTTTTGTTCAATTTTCTTTGTCTGCTAATAATATTAGTCATAATAATTATACTTGTTCTTTGGGTTTTTCTTAAACCTTGTGTATATAGCACAACTGTTAATAATTGCTAAAGGTGTTTACAATAACTTTTGCATTATCAATAATGCATTTTTTATGGTTTCTCCTTTATAATATAGAAGGAATGTTATTGCAAAAGGAAGGAAAGGGATGTGTGTGTTTTTAAGAGAAGTTAAAAGGAAATAATTTGTTCTAATAATTGGATTATTTCTGAATTAGTAAAAGGAGACAAATTAAGATGAACAATAGGAGTTGTAGAAGGTTAGTGAAAAAGAAATATTGAGAAATGTTATGTATAAACTAGAGGCCTGGTGCATAAAAATTTGTGCACTTGGGTGGGGGCGGGGGCAGCCCCTCAGCCCATTGTGTTCTTACAGCCTTGGCCTCAATTAAACCTTGAGGTTATAGCTTCCAATTGCACAGCTAGCAGAAGTGAGATTAATAATGGTGCTTGAGCCCTAGCCGGTGGTTCAGTGGTCAGAGCATCAGCCTACAGACTGAAGGGCCTTGCAGCCAGGGGTCCAGGAGCTGCAGTTAGTCACAGAGGGGGCAGTTGACTGCCCAGCCCTGGCCCTGCTGGGACTGCAGATTGGATGGAAAGAGAGTACACTGTGGCTAGGCCACTAAAGCCAGGAGCTGATTGCAGGCGGGGAGAGGGGGTGTGGTGAGCAAAGCCGCAGGAGTCTAAGGCTGAGACTCACTGGGAGGAGCATGGCAAGCAACCCACCAGCATCCCACCTGGGAAGTTAGCCCCGATCTGATTCTGTGGGAGGGCGCCACCCATTGGACCTCAGGTCAGTGGAGGGGTCATACAGGTACTCTGATCAGTGATTGTAAGGGACCCTTTACTCTCTAGAGCAGCAGTTCTCAACCTATGGGTCGAGACCCCTTTGGGGGTCGAACGACCGTTTCACAGGGGTCGCCTAAGACCATTGGAAAACACATACATAATTACATATTGTTTTTGTGATTAATCACTATGCTTTAATTATGTTAATTTGTGACAATGAAAATACATCCTGCATATCAGATATTTACATTACAATTCATAACAGTAGCAAAATTACAGTTATGAAGTAGCAACGAAAATAATTTTATGGTTGGGGGTCACCACAACATGAGGAACTGTAGTAAAGGGTCTCGGCATTAGGAAGGTTGAGAACCACTGCTCTAGGGGAACTTTCATAAAGAGCCAGCTGGGGACTGCACAGTGAGGCCCACCTCAAGAGCAGGGGAGGCCTTTCCACACCCTGCGAGATGGCTGGTTCTACCTGACCCTGCAGTGACTTGAGGCAAAGGGGAAGGCTCTGAGCTGGAAATCTGCGCCCCTGCCCCTCCTTCTGGAAGTGCAGGGATCTGACATTTGGCCGGTCAGAGCCTGGGAGGAGGCCCCACCCAGTGGGGGGTCACCAGCACTGAAAGAGTGGTGTGCCAAGAGAGGCTTTTTTATTTTTATTTTTTTATTATTATTTATTTTTTGGTTAATCCTCACCCGAGGATATTTTTTCCATTGATTTTTATTTTTTTAAACTTTTCATTTTAATTAAATATTCAGATTAAATTTTGATTAAATAAGTTTGCACTTAACAGTTAAATATTTAGGAACAACTAATGTTCTAAATTAATAAGTTTTACTTTATTAGTTATGCAAACAATATAAATATTTAAGAGTGTTGGTTAGCCCTAACTGGCTTGGATCAGTGGATAGAGCATTGGCCTGTGGACTCAAGGGTCCCAGGTTTGATTCTGGTCAAGGGCATGTACCTTGGCTGCGGGCACATCCCCAGTGGGAGTGTGCAGGAGGCAGCTAATTGATGTTCTCTCTCATCGATGTTCTAACTCTCTATCCTCTCCTTC
>NW_005875222.1:0-12806 GCF_000147115.1 Myotis lucifugus | reverse complement strand
TCATAAGCCAGTGGTTATTTTCATGACTGCTTTATTTCAACAATTATATTCATCTGTCTTGGATTTTGCCTTTGTTTTCAAATCATATTCTGGGGATTCTGAAATGCACACTAAAATATGTTAGGATAACATGATTATTACATCTGTTGCTATAATTTGATTACCCTAGTTCTTCTTACGGAGGACATTGTATTTTTAACAACAACAACAAAAATAATAGAAGAGAAAAGTAGTAAACAAAACAAAACACTACAAATATAGGTTGTTTTCAAAGAATGTGTCCCAGGTGGGTGTGAATATATAACTACTCACCTGCCAAGATTGTTCTATAAGATGGGTTGTGTGGTACAAATTAAGAAAATGACATCTCTAGTGAGATAAAATCTTGTGAAAATACTTCCTGACCTGAGAGTTTTCACTGGGAAGTTTTGGGTAGTAATATTTTCATTGATGGAGCTTACATGACTTAACCAGGTCAAATTTGATGATTTTCATATCCTCAGAAGTTTAGAGTGATTGCTCTGTCATCGGGCCTGGAGTTATTATTAGGCAATGATAGAAAATGCAATGAAGACTTGATGTAATCATAAATTTTCAATGTCCCTCTCCTCTCTGTTGGGGTATGGAATCGAAAACCATTTTCCTTGTGTAATTTAATTAACCTGTCACTTTATTTTGGAGGCTTGCTAGTTCATAGTCCAAAATGACTGATTTAGAGAGCATTACAAGAAAAAAAAGCTAGACACCAAATAGGATTAAGCAGCATAATCATAATGTAAGAGTAGAATTATTTTTGAATTAACATCAATTATAAATGGAGTTCCAAAGATTATTTACTGCTTAAGCTGGAAAGTCTATGGGTTGTTAACCTGAATTTTTCTTATCTGTCTAGAGTTTCCTGTTATTTAATACTAAAGAGTTAAAATAATATTAAAGAATAGTAACATCAATCTTTTAATAATGCCAGTTATTTAACAGATATTATTCTAGTTTCTATTTACATATACATTTTCTACTCTCACAAGAAATTGCAAAGTAAATATTATTATTAATGATTATGAAACCATGCTCAGAAAGTGCTATGATTCCAACTTAGTTTACTTCCACTCTCTAAAAATAAAAATTAAAAATATCAATGGAAATATATCCTTGGGTGAGGATTAACAACAGCAACAAAAAATTAGTGTTTTGTGTTTTTCAGATAAACCCCAGAAGTAGAATCATTTGGTAATAAGGCCTGTTATTCTTCTTTATTTTTGCAGTAGGTCATTATTGGTGGAGCCAGAGAGTGAACTATAGGTATGTGAGAGGGATTGTTGGGATGGTTAGATTCTATTTACATGCAGTAGTTACTACTTAGACTTAGGTAACAAACACCTTCAACCTTGCCTCCATGCCCCACCTCCCCCCCCCCACCTCCCCATACAGAAGACCTCTCTTGGCCTTCTTCTGGCTGTGCCTTATCTCCTAGAGTAGAACTTCATAGTATTAATGTCACATGGCCACCTAGAGCCCAAACCCCTCTACTTCTAGATTTTGCTTGAATTCTATGCCAATTTACAGTAGCAACAAAAATAATTTTATGGTTGGGGGTCACCACAACATGAGGAACTGTATTAAAGGATCACGGCATTAGGAAGGTTGAGAACCACTGTTCTAGAGAATTATGAAAATATACTTGTCAAAATAGGAGAATAGAACATATTTTGTGAGCTTGAGTTGTAACATATAAATATTTAGATGACGTCAGGTGGGTTTTCATTGGTACTCTGGCTCAGGTCCTGCCGATGTTAGGAATGAAAACACCAAATATTCTAGATGAAACTATTTAAGCTTATATTCCCTAAGAGCATAGACTGCAGGGTTAGGTGCATTGTAAGTACCCGTCTCCATGCCTACATTCAAGCGTGCTTACAATATGTAGGTATGTCATCAATCAATGAATTCAAGTAGACCGTTAGACTATTTCAGAGAGATCCAAAATTCTAGTAACAGATTTCAAAATTCACATGAAACTATAATTTTTCAGGGAGAAATTATATCCTGGGCACGAGAAACCACATTTTCGGGTCTCCAAAGCCTATTACTGACTGAATCAACCCAATTTACTGGCAGAGTCTGCTGCCTGGACACAGATACAGGGGATAGCAATAAGGAGGCCAATTTACTAGAAAATAATTTGTTCTGTACCCTCTTTATCACTCTCTTTCACCAAAGAGATATTTAAACATTGAACAGAATTCAGTTTGTGTTTATCACAATAACAATGAAAGCTAAGTGGGAGAGGCACATTTATCTTGATCTTTCCAGATTTTTCCCCCAACAGTCCTTGAAAAACATCCATTATATCCATATGTGTTTTTCTCCTGTTCACTGAGGAGGGGTGTTCTTGCTGCTCCATCAGAGGGGAAGAGTTGATTATGGGCACGATTGACAAGGGCAATAAACCCATCTGTTGTCCAATAGTTATTAGAGCCCTATGGCACTATATCCATAAACCAGTGGGCCTTCTGCAATTTTAAATATATGTGGGTAGAAGAATAAGGGGGATGGTAGCAATATTGCTATAAATATATATTGGTGTCCTGTTTTTATAGCTTTCACATGATCTCATCTGATCCCCACAATATCTCTGTGAGTTAGAGAATAATTATTAGTATACTCACCTCAGAGCTGAGAAATCTTTTGAGCTCACATGCATCACACTGTCACTAAAACAGAAATGTGGCTCTGGGCCATGCTGTCTCTCTGACTCTGTCCTACAGGACACAATTAAAATGAAAATTAGCCATAAGGGAGGAAGGAGAGAGCGGTGCTTAGTTTGCTTAAAAGGGATATTTTTTCCTGAAGATTCTGGAGAGATAAAAAAGAAAGCCAATTTAACTCAAGTCCTTAGGAAAAGAGTAGAAATAACATCCAAGGCTTTCCCCAATGGCACAGTGCTGGAATTTGAAAACTTTCTAAATGGATTCAGTATATGCACCATATTGAGCCAGCACTGCCATAGATTTCATGAGTATTTTCATTTCAAAAAGTGGCTTCATTTCAACCTACACAAAGAACAAAAGAAAAAGTAATTCTATCTTTTCTTCCACAAATGTGATGTTCTTATTTCAGTAATCAATAGCTGAGCTAAGCATACTCACTGCAGGCCAGGTACTCTTCTAAGTAACCCTACATATTTTAACTCATTGAATCTTCGCAGTAGCTCTAGGAATTTAGTCTAATAATTATGTCCATTTTATAAATAAAGAAATTGGGGCATAAATTGATTAATCAGTTGCCTGAGGTCACACAGCTAGTAACTAGCAGAGGCAGAATTTGAACCTGCCTCATACCTTTGCTTTTAACAATAGACTCTATTATTTCTGAAATAAACAGCAGACCTATATTTCTCTGGTAGAAATATTATAAGTGATATGATGTCTTGCGGAATAGCTTCTTCTCACAAAACATTATTACAAAATATAAAATACAGCATTTTATTTTACATGCTTTCTTCATAATCACAAATAAGAGAGAGTGGTCATTGTGATTTCAGGATCAAATGACATAGGGCAACACCAAGGGTCTATTTGCACTTGAGTTCTTCGGCACTGCAGGTGCTAATGCCCATTGTTCTCTCATGTATTTTTTGATGTAAATCTCTGGGAGGAGATAAAATAATGATGAGATCATAGTGACTGCCTATGCATTGGGTGAAGTGTGCCAGGGTTTGCAAAACCTTTTGAAAATAAAGATTAAATTACATGAATAGGAAGTCACCGATTTCATTCCATGACTATCCTTCAGAATTGTCTTTTGGAAACACACAGAGGAGCAGTATGATCTTAACTGTATAAATAAAATGTCGAAAAAGGAACATGCCAACATAAAATAGTAGCTGCCTCTAAATGCTAAGAGTGATAATGGCCGGTTAGCTAGACTCTAGCTGCTAGAGTGTTGACCCAATATGCCAAGGTTCTGGGTTCCCTCCCCAGTCAGGGCAAATACAAGAATTAACCAATGAATGCATAAATAAGTGAAACAACAAATCAATTTTTTTCTCTCTCCCTCCCCCCTCTCTAAAATCAATAAATAAAAAATTAAAGAAAGAGTGATAGTGGATTTTAAAAAATATGTTTAAAATTTTTTTCTAGAATGTTGTTTTTTAAAGTATATGGGAAGTAACAGGTGTTGTTTTAAATTTATAGAAAATGCATAGGAAAATGAATTGCTAAGAGAGTTGCTAAGAGAGTAGACCCCTCATCACAAAAAATAATGGTACATATATGACATGATACAGGTGTTATTTAACCCCATAGTGATTACTCACTTCACAATACACCTTTAAACTTGCACAATGTTACATGTCAATCATATCTCAATGAAACTGAAAAATGCATGAAATTAACACACTGAAAATTGTCACAAAGTAGATAGTCTTAAAACATGTTTTCATTAAAGTAAAGACAGAAGAGGGGTATTTAGCAAGTTAGGGAGATAAATAGGAAGATGTGGTGCTTCAGAATCCAAAGTAGAAAAATATTTTTAAGAGATAACTCACCAAATGCATTAAATGTAAGTGGGACGGAGAATTAACCATTGCTTTTGGTGAAGAGGAATCGGGGGAGAGGGGGACGGGAAGGGACATAAAAGTCTAAGTAAAATTGGTGAAGAGGAAATGGGAGCTCTATTTCTGGCAGTATGGTGTTCTCGCTAATCTGAAAACCTCACAGCTTAAAAAGAGAACTTGAAATGTGAGATGAAATAGAGCAAACATCCTCTCAACTATGCAACAGAACTCACAAAAAATAATAGAAATGCTCAGTTCCAAAGCCCACAGAAGCCGAAAACAAGGCGAAGCAGCTGCTGAAGGTCTGGCCTGGAAGCATCTGCCCACCTGAGATGGAGTTGTTAATGACCGTGAGATTGTGGTACTGAGCCATGCACCTAAACCTGCCTTAAGTGTGATTTATGAAGACATTTGCTTTCTAGAAAGCAAGATGACAGGAAAATTTGTCAAACTTGACCTGGGATCTTGATTAAAAATCAAACAACAACAAAAAAACTGGAAAATTTTAACCACAGTTCTGTTCACAGAGATTGGGATTTGAAGTCACACTGTCTGCCCAGGACAGCAAATTCCAAACAAAGAAATTAATAACAATGATTCTAATCCACACCAACCCAGGATGCTGAAATGGGACAAAGAAAATCTCATCTGGGTCCTGGCCGGGTAGCTCAGTTGCCAAAGCTGTGGGTTTGATTTCCGGCCAGGACACATATGATAATCAAACAATGAATGCATAAATAAATGGAGCAACAAATCAGTCTCTCTCTCTCTCTCTCTCTCTCTCTCTCTCTCTCTCTCTCTCTCCCTCACCCCCTCTCAATCAATAAGTAAAAATAAAAAGTAAAAAGAAAATCTCATTTGGATAATACTGATGTACCCTCAACGCAGAAATCATTAAATTTCTAACCAAGCAAGATCCTAAAATACAAGGTTCTCAACACAATAGGAAACAAACCACCACAGCTGAGCCACAGAGAGAATAGAGTTAGATTCCTAGGACTCTCAGATAATGAAAGCTGATTTTATAATTTATTTTATTTGATATTTTAACTTTAGAGAAATAGTATTTAAAGGTTAAACCTTTTATTTCTTTAAAAGAAATAAAATGCTGAATCTAACAAAAATACTAGCTAGATTTGAGCAAAGCACCACATAGAAATTTAGATATTAAATATATAATAATTGAAATTTAAAACTCCGTGGATGAGCATGTTAAACCCAGAAGAAGAAAAAAAATGTAAATCAGAATATAGAGCTGAAGAAATCACTGCGAAGGAAACAGACAATAGGATTGAAACTATGAAAGAGAGCCTCGAAGACATAGAAGTTTGAACCCATGTATCAGTTATCGATTGCTGCATAACAAACCACCTGAAACCATAGTGACTTATACAATGACTTATTGCTCTGTCTGTGAGTTTTCTGAGCAGTTCTGCTGCTGCTTCTACTTGGACTCATACTCAGGGACCTGCATCTAATTCAAGTGTTGGTAGGCTCAGTTGGACAGCTGGGCTAGCTGGACCTCTCTCTTCATAAGATCGCCATCCTCAAGGAGGTGAGACCGGCTTCCTCATATGGTGGCACAGTGCTCCAAGCACACTCAATGTGCAAGTGTTCTATCAAGCTTTTTTTGTGTCGCATTTGCTAATATCTTCTTAGGCAAAGAAAGTCATACTTCCTCCCCTGTGGGACACCGAGAATCATTAGAGTAACATTTATACAAATGTTACAAAGCTTAAGGTATGTATAAATAGAGCGTCAGGAAGAAACTAAAGGAATTAATAAGAGAAATAGGGAGAGACAATATTCTAAGACAGTGGCTGAGGATGTTCCAGAGTTGTTATATTTACATATATGTGTGTGTATCTCCAGATTTACAATATTCAGCTAATCTAAAGTAAGCTCCATCTGAACTCTTGGTTAAAACATCAGAGAACCATAGTGAATATCATGAAAACAGCCAGAGAAAAAAGAAATTATTCACAGAGAAATGACAAATAAATTAATTTTTTAACTTTAATGATGATGTCAGAAAGTAAGACAGCATCTTTCAAAATAAAACTAAAATAGAGACATTTTCAGAAAATTGAAAACTGAGGGAGTTTGCAAACAAATGATTGTCACTAAAGGAAAATTTAATGACTATATTTCAAAACAAAGGAAGTGACTCCAAAGGGATCTGAGGTGTGGAAATCAATGGCAGGGAAAGAAGCCGAGAAACACAGGGGCACCTAAACTAACATTTGATGGAGAAAACAATAATAATAATGTATGATCTGTAGGGAATAAATAGTGAATCTAGGGGTTATAGCAGTAAATTGAAACACAGGATGTTAAAGAAGAAAACAAAGATGTTGATACATTTTAGAGTTTGTTAGGTAGGGGTATTACTAGTCTAGGAATAACCACTAGTAAAATAGAAAGAAAAATAAAGGTGATACAGCAATATTAATATCAGATTGAATAGGCTTGTCATTAAAGGCCTTTATCCTTAGAAATATAGAGAGAGATGTCATAATGATAAATGACATGATTCACAAAGAAAACATAATGGAGAGTCCTGGCGGTGGACACAAGGCGGGGCTAGGAGAGTGGAGGTACCCAGGGCGCATAGAAACTCCGCGCCCCTTCCCACAAACCTCGCCCTGTGTATCTCTTCCTCTGGTTGTTTATCCATTCCACTTTAAACCGTTCCATCACTAACATGAAAAGAAAATGGGAAGTTCTATACCAGATAAAAAAAGAAAGTCTTTTATGAAACGTGAGCCATTCAGCTTTTCATTTGGGATCAACAATATATCTCTAGAGATGAGAATGTAAATATAGAAAGAAACAGAAAAAACGGTGGTATAGGAATTTCTGTCCTCTCTCAGAAACATAAATTTGAACAGCACGAAGATATCTTCATGAAAGCTAAGGATTCCAGGTGGGGAATTACAGCACCTAGGCATAGCACGGAAGTAAGAGTTGCACTAAAGAGGATAGGAAAGATAGATTCATATTATTTCTCCCCTAAGCCCTGCAGCCCAGCACAGAGAGAGACACCTTGCCCATGGATAAGGAGAGTGAAGTGAGTGCCTGACTTCCCCACAGACCCCATGCTGACCCACTGCAGCACTGGGCCAACCCCTGCAGCCCCATGTGGCTACAGGTGGACTCCCAGAACCTAGGATCCCAGGTTACTCTGGCATGTGCTGGCTTCCATGGCCCCAGGACACTTCCATGGCATCATTCTCCATATGGGCTCCCATGCATCCAGGCCCCTGAGGGGGCTCTGGTAACCCCAGGCAGTACCTGTGAACCAAGGTTCCAGATCCATTCTGGTGCTGGCTGGCTTCCATGGCAGCAGACTCCCAGCAGAATCCCACGAACCCTGGCTCCAGTGGCTCTGGGCAGCTCCTGTGGCCCCAGAATCTATCAAGCTCACATGAACTCAGCCTCTAGTCAGGCAATAAAACCCAGGCTTCTAGCCATGTCCAGTGCCAGGCCAGCTGTCAGGATCTCAAGCTCAAGGCCTGTCCCAGTGCCAGATTGCCGCCCCCCTCCCATAGACCTAACCTCAAAGCCAGACTCCAAGGTCCCAAATTACAGGCAAACTTCCATAGCCTGAGCTCCAGCTGGCTCCTGTAAAATCAGGCTTCCAGCCTGTAACAGTATGGTACTGGTCCCCTAGACCCAGATGCTAGGAACAGCCCATAGTTCTCAGCACCTCGTTGTCTGCTATTATAGTGAACCAGGATCCAGGCCTGCCCCTACAGACCCAGCCACCAGGCTGATTCCCCTGTACCCAAGCAGCAGAGCTGCCCATGCTGGCCCAGGAACCAGATCCATTCACCCAAGGACTCCAGCAGCAAGCCTGCCTGCAGACACCACCAGGAGTCTACCCAGCATCTCTGCACAGGCTGAGGATTTGAGTAAACATTTTTCCAAGGAAGACAGACAAGTGGCTAACAGGTACACGAAAAGTTGCTTAACATCACTAATCATCAGGGAAAATTAGATCAAAACAATAATGAGCTGTCACCTTATGCCTATTAGGATGGCCATCATAAAAAGTACAAGAGACAGCAAATGTTGGCAAGGTTGTGAGAAAAGAGAATCCTTGCACACTGTTGGTGGGGATGTATATTGCTACAGCCACTATGGAAAACAGTGTGGAATTTCCTCAAAAAATTAAAACTATAACTATTATATGATCCAGCAATCCCACTTCTGGGTATATACTCAAAGGAAATGAAATCACTATTTCAAAGACTCAAAAAGATATCTACATCTCCATGTTCATTGCAACATTATTCACAATAACCAAGACATGCAAACAACCTAAATACCCATTCTAACAAGTGTAATTCAGATGTCTGAAATTGAGTTTCAGATGTGCAAGATTTAGGGCGGTGATAAAATCTGTAATAGATCCATGGAGTGGATGGTTGAGATATGGAGAAAGAGATCGTTGCTGTTGAGGAGGTCACAAAACTACAAAGTCACAGTGTTAGTTACATCCTCTCCTTGAAATTTGAAACTGAACAGAATAGTAACAGAAATAACCATGGAGAAGACAGTAATCCAGTTTTAATGTATTCATGGGTATAGTCTATAAGTTTTTTTGAATTTTTTCTTTATTGATTAAGGTATTACATATGTGTAATCTATGAGTTTTTGCTAACAGCAACAAGGAGGGGCAATATGATAGAGTCTGATTTTCAAAATACCTGTGTTTTGATTTAGTTGTTTTTGTTTTGTTTTAATAAACAAGGAAGAGAAAAGATTTTTTAAAGTGAATGAAAAGCAAGGCAGACATAAAAATCTGCTGGTCCTGGCCCTTGGCAGGGCTGGTGTGGTGGTGATATTTATTTGATGGTTCTCCAAGGGCAGCAATGTTCTCAGGGGGTAGCTCGATTCAGTTATGTCAGAGGTGGGCAAACTTTTTGACTCGAGGGCCACAATGGGTTCTTAAACTGGACCGGAGGGCCGGAACAAAAGCATGGATGGAGTGTTTGTGTGAACTAATATAAATTCAAAGTAAACATCATTACATAAAAGGGTACGGTCTTTTTTTTTTTTAGTTTTATTCATTTCAAACGGGCCGGATCCGGCCCGCAGGCCGTAGTTTGCCCACGGCTGGTCTAGATGAAGAAGGCAATGTCCAGAAAAGAGACAGGCTTGTTAGAGGCAGCTGCTGTTGACTCAGTGTTCTAGGGAAGGCACAATCCACGAGTGTGGGAAAGCAGGGTGGGGTGGAAATCCAGGCAAGCTAGGTAATATACTCAACAGTTTATATACTGGGACAATGGAGAATGATCTGGGAAACGGGTTTCTAACAAGCACTGTGAGGCATGATGGAACTAGTCTTGGCCATGTTATAGAAAAGGAGGCATTGGCTTTAAGCCAAACATCTATCTATCTATCATCTATCTATCTATCTATCTATCTATCTAATTTTGTTGGTGATATTTTTACAGATGTCCCCCATTCCCAACACCCCCCCTCTGCCCATCACCACCCAGCTCCAGATCTCCTCCCTCTGGCCTTCACCACAGTTGTCTGTGTCCATGGGATATGCATGTATGTTCTTTTTCTAATCGCTTCACCTTCTTTCATCCAGTCTCCCCCACCTCCCTCCCCTCTGACACCTTTCAGTCTGTTCCATGTATTGAGAAGATAAGGTGTGTCCGTTCAGAATTACTGTTTCTTTACCTTCCTCAACCTCCTGTCATCATTCCTCAACAAACACCTCCACTCAGATCAATCCTCTCTCTACCTTGTACTCTGATTCAACTATTGCTGTGGTATCTCTTTGTTTTCTCATGGAATTGTGATGGCATTGTACAGTTGGTGTTCTTTTGAATCCTTGATATACCCTAGCAAAGTGCTCGGTACACAGTGGATATTCGGTAAATATTTGACTGATGGAGCTATAAATTTCAGTTGTCTAGGTTATAACCAGCACTCAGCCACTCGATATTTCTATGAATTGTAAAGTAAAGGATCTGAGATTTTATTAAAAACATTTTCATGTTTAAAAGAAAATCTTGGCTTACAAAGATATTGCTTTCTCCCCACTGCATCACAATCTAAACTTTATAAAAACGTAAGTACCATGGAGACAAATGCTGACACTAGAGGAGGCCTTGGGAGTAAAAACAAGGACTGTTATAACATTCAACGGCAATACTTTAATTAGTCTTTCAACAATAAAGCTGAAAATAAAGCACCAAATACTTAGATGCTGTGAAGCCACTATTTTTGTTACAGAGCTGATAACCATCTGACACATATCCTTTGTTAAGATATTGAAATAATTCCATACCGGTTGCAAAATAATCATTCCTCTTGGATCCCCCAGCCCGTGGCCCCAGCTACCCAATTTCTGTCCCAGTAATTTCCACAATTCCTAATAATCCGGCAACGAAAGCAGGGCTTAGCACTATGGCTGTTGCTGACACATCAACTGTTAAACATGGTAAACCTACCAGCTGTTAAATATAGTGAATATCATTTCTAACTGTGGTTATCAGAGGTCACAAACTAGTGCCCAATAGGCATGATTTGTGTGGCCCTCCCAGGGTTTTACATTCTTCTAAAATATGTCAAGTAGCATTTAAAACTTCAGTGACTTCATGTAAGAATGCAAATGTTCAGCTTCGCCTGAAAAATTGGAGATCTTTGTATCATTAGGCTTTTATTCCCCCAAAACCTGCAGGGCAGAGTGGTGACTGTCCCCTCACACACTGCATTTGCTCTGCAAGCAACAGGCATCACCACTTCTCATTGTTCACCCCAGGACAGCACTGATGTATGTTACTAAGTCTCACCCTTGTGGATGTTTGCATTTCTGTGCCCTGTGCTACAGTAACCCCAAGTCTAATTCCTGGGAGTTGTGTTCAGTTTTAGACTTTAGGGGTCATTTGGTGCAACCTCAGCTCAGTGCACATCACTCCTGTTTTCCCTCTTTCCTCTTCCATGTGCCTTTTGCTTCTACCAATTATAACATTAACTCACCTCCCTTTACTTCTAATTCAAGATGGCATGTCCAGACCACAGATGACAAAACACTGCTTATGGTGCCTGTCTTCCTCACAGGAAAAGACATAGAAATTGGGGAGAATCATGGACACGTCTTGATATTTACCTCTAATGAACGGTGGGAATGAAATTTTGTGACTTCTGCTATGTAGATTTACTCAGTCTTTGAAAAATTAAATCTTCCAGAGGAAAACTGCTACTGGCAATTAGGTTGCTATTTCTGGGAAGGACATGCTCCAGCTGGGACAGGCCCAGGGTTTCTATCTGCTCACCTGCTGTTTCCTTCCTTAACGTGACTGCCAACTGCCAGTGTGTGAATTCACAGCTACACCTAACAACAAACAAGAGGGAGTGTTCTCACACCACATTTAATCAGAATCCTTGCCACGGTTTTCAAAGGCTGCATAATATACTGCCCAAAACTTAGTTGTTTAAAAAGAGCATTGTTGATTTGTTTGTGCTTCTGTGGTTCAGCAGCTCGGGCTGGTCTTGCCAGGGTTATCATGATGTTGCAGTTACCTGGAAGTTCAACATTGGTCTCGGATGGCCCCACACATTTCTGGCAATTTGTATGGGACACAGGAGAGGTGGCTGCATTGACCTGGTGAACTCAGAACAGCATTCAAAGCGGGAGAGAACAGCAGCTTCAGATCTCTCACTACATCACTTTCACCACAAGCTACTGGCCTATGATTACAAGACCAGCCCAGAATCAAAGGTGAAGAAATAGATTCCAACTCTCGATGGCAAAAGCTGCAGTCACTGAGGTGTGCTTGCCACACCCCTGGGACTGAGATAAGAGGAGCTATTACCACCATCGTCTGTGCAAATCGTTTACCACTTTTCTGAAGCTAGAACTGATAGAGGGATAGGCTCCACTGTAGCAGAAGGGAGGAATTATGGCAGAAAAACCCTTTAAATGTGTTGGAAACCATCTACATTCAGAATTCTCTAGTGAGATGGAGAAAGCAGATATCAGGAAGAGAGGAGATGAGTTCTGATTTGGAATTCATCAAAAGAAACCTCAGGGTGAGTGGAAAGGAATAAAAAAGGGAGAAGGAGGAGAAAGCAAAGAGTGGAGGAGGGATAGTGAGAGTAGGTGGGTCTTGGACCTCCTTCCTGAAACAGTCCTCTAGCAGCTGCGACCTCCTCCCCTCCGTCATTCAGTCCTCACAGCCTGGGCTGCGTTTTCTGATCCATCCTCGCTGCTCACTCTCAAGTGGAG